>NW_011500473.1:18718-90426 GCF_000495115.2 Populus euphratica | reverse complement strand
TACTACTACTACTACTACTACTACTACTATTATTATTATTATTATTATTATTATTATTATTACTATTGTTGTTGTTGTTATTGTTGTTTTATAATTGTTGTTTATAATTTGTACAATTAACCTCCCTGTGGTTCGACCCCGGTCTTGCCGGGTTATTTATTACTTCGACACTCCTGCACTTGGGAGAAGACATCAATCTTTTAGTCGTGTCAAGTTTTTGGCGCCGTTGCCGGGGAGGTAAGTTCTTGTATAAATTATAGTATTTATTTTATTTTCTCTTTTCACTTTTCTTGTATATAACTTTGTTTCTTTTCTTTTGTTTCTTTTTATTTTGTTTTCTTCCTCCTTCTTTTGCTTTCTTGTTCTTCTTTTTATTTTATTCCTACACGTGCATGAGAGTGTGGTCACGTACATCAAGTGGTAGACTTTGTAGGGTATCCTCATCATTTTCAGAAAATATGGCCGAAGAAGATAATCAATCACTTCATAATGAGAATAATGAGAATAACCGTGCTAGAACACTTAGAGACCACATGAATCCCACAAGAACAAGTGCACCATCATGCATAGTTTTTCCTCCTGATGCATCTCATTTTAATTTTAAACCAGGTATTATTCAACTTTTACCTTCTTTTCATGGTTTGGAATTGGAAAATCCATACTTGCATTTAAGGGAATTTGAGGAGGTCTGCAACACATATAATAATTTAAATTGTAGCATGAACACCATTAGATTAAAGCTTTTTCCTTTTTCATTAAAAGATAAAGCTAAAACATGGCTACAAAATTTAAGACCAGGATCCATTCGTGCTTGGGATGAAATGCAACAACAGTTTTTAAAGAAGTTTTTTCCATCTCATAGAACAAACTCTTTCAAGAGACAAATCACCACTTTCACTCAAAAACCAGGAGAAACATTTTACCAATGTTGGGATAGGTATCGAGACTTGCTTAGTACTTGCCCTCATCATGGTTTTGAAACATGGAGATTGGTTTCACATTTCTATGAAGGGTTAACACCTAAAGATAGGCAAATGGTTGAATTGATGTGCAATGGAACTTTTGAAGATAAAGACCCTGATGAAGCAATGGAGTACTTAGACTTGTTAGCTGAAAATGCTCAAAATTGGGACACCGCGGGTACATATGAGGCACCGAGTAAAACTCAACCTCATACATCTAGTGGAGGTATGTACAACCTTAGGGAAGATCATGACCTTCAAGCCAAGTTTGCATCTTTAGCTAGAAAAGTCGAGGCACTAGAATTGAAAAAGAGTGGTCAATTAAAATCTGTTGAAAACATTGTGTGTCAAATCTGTGAAACAAATGAACACTCAACCAACGATTGTCCAACCTTGCCTTCTTTTAAAGAATGTCTCCATGAACAAGCCCATGCTTTAAACAGTTTTCAAAGGGCCAACCACAACCCATACTCCCAAACATACAATCCTGGTTGGAGAAATCACCAAAATTTTAGTTGGAAGAGTGACAATGCACAAACTTCACAACCACCGTTTCAAGCACACCATAATTTCCAAAATTCTCATGGATATGCACCTCCTTATGCTCCACCTCCTACAAGAAATTTTGAGGAAACTTTGTATGCATTCATTGAAAAGCAAGAGACAATCAATACTCAACTTGCTCAAAACATGATAGATTTTAAAGATACTCTTGCTAAATTAACATCTGCTCTCAGTTTCCAAGAGAAAGGTAAGTTTCCATCTCAAACACAACAAAATCCCAAAGGGCAATACAATGCAAATGCAAGTAGTTCCGGAAGCCAACACATGGATCAAGTCAAATCAGTCACTACTCTGCGCAGTGGTAAGGTTATTGAAAAACCCTCTCTTGAACCTTATGAGAAAGATGATGAGTCAATCTCTGAGGGTAAGGAAGGGGTTGAATCTGAAAATTGCAAAGAAACGACTGATTCACCGCCAGCACTTCCATTTCCTCAAGCCATGACCAAACAAAGGAAAGTCAATCACAATTCTGAAATTTATGAAATTTTCAAACAGGTAAGGATCAATATACCTTTGCTGGATGCTATTAAACAGGTTCCTTCCTATGCTAAATTTTTGAAAGATCTATGCACTGTGAAGAGGAAACTGAATGTGAAAAAGAAAGCCTTTCTAGCCGAACAAGTAAGTGCTATTCTTCAGAACAATAATGCTTTGAAATATAAAGACCCTGGTTGTCCTACAATTTCTTGCTTTATTGGAGAGCATAAAATTGAAAGAGCCTTACTTGATCTTGGTGCTAGTGTGAATTTACTTCCATATTCAGTTTTTCAGAGTCTCAATCTAGGTGAGTTAAAACCAACTTCTATAACTCTTTTACTTGCCGATAGATCTATAAAAGTGCCTAGAGGAATAATTGAAGATGTGTTAGTACAAGTCGATAAATTCATTTATCCTGTGGATTTTATTGTCTTGGACACACAACCTGTTGAAGTATGTAATTCATTTCCTGTTATTTTAGGACGTCCATTTCTTGCAACTTCTAATGCATTGATTAATTGTAGGAATGGACTGATGAAGCTATCATTTGGAAACATGACATTGGAGATGAATATTTTCAACATTTGCAAGCAACCTAGAGATGATAATGATTTACAGGAAGTGGACTTTACTGAAAAATTAATTCATGATCAATTTCCAACCACTTCCAATGAAATTGAGATTGATGAATCTGATGATTTGGAAATGATTTATTTTCAGGAAGAATCAAAGACAAGTAATTGGAGGCCACAAATTGAGGAATTGCCACCACGACCAATTAAGTCCATACCTTCAAGTGTTCAACCACCAAAACCTGATTTGAAGCCGTTGCCATCCAATCTCAAATACTCATTTTTGGGAGAAAATGAAACTTTTCCGGTAATAATCTCTTCCAAACTTAATGCACATCAAGAAGGTAAGTTATTACAAACTCTGAAAATGCACAAAAAAGCATTAGGATGGACCATAGCTGATATAAAAGGAATTAGTCCTTTGATTTGTACACACAGAATTTATTTAGAGGAAAATGCTAAACCCTCTAGAGAAATGCAACGAAGGCTAAATCCTAATATGAAAGAAGTAGTGAAAAATGAAGTCATTAAGCTTCTAGATAATGAAATCATTTATCCTATTTCTGACAGCAAATGGGTAAGTCCTACCCAAGTTGTACCCAAGAAGTCTGGAGTCACTATGATAACAAATGAGAACAATGAGATAATTCCCACTAGGACTGTTACTGGTTGGCGCATCTGTATTGACTATAGAAAACTTAATTTAATGACTAGAAAAGATCATTTTGCCTTACATTTCATGGATCAAATCTTAGAAAAAGTTGCAGGTCATGAATTGGATATTCAAGTTACAACCAAATTGACATTGCATTAGAAGATTAAGAGAAGACTACTTTCACATGTCCATTTGGTACTTTTGCATATCGAAGGATGCCTTTTGGATTATGTAATGCACCAGCTACGTTTCAAAAATATATGCTTAACATATTTAGTGATATGATTGAACATTTTCTTAAAATTTTTATGGATGATTTTTCTATTTTTGGCGATTCATTTGATGATTGTTTTACTAACTTAGAAAAGGTTTTGAGTAGACGTGAAAAGAAGAATCTAGTGCTGAATTGGAAAAAAGATCATTTTATGGTAACAAACAGCATTGAACTTAGTCACATTGTTTCATCGAAAAGAACTAAGATTGATAAATCTAAAATTGAGTTAATTGCTAACTTGCTAACACTAAAATCTATTAAAGATATTAGATCATTCTTAGGATATGCTGGTTTTTATAGAAGGTTTGCCAAAGATTTTACTGTCATATCTAAGCCATTGTGTAACCTTCTAACAAAGAAAAATATTTTTGAATGGATTGAACAATGTGAAAAAGCCTTTGTTAAACTTAAAAACTTGATTACTTCTGCTTTTTTCATTCAACCTCCTGATTGGTCATTACCTATTGAAATAATATGTGATACTAATGATTATGCCGTGAGTGCTGTTTTAGGAAAAAAAAGATAAGAAACCTTATATGATTTACTATGCAAGTAAAAGTTTAAATAATGCTCAAATAAATTACACCACCACTAAAAAAGAATTACTTGTAGTAGTATTTGCATGTGAAAAATTCAGGTCTCATCTTGTCGGCTCACCTGTTGTTGTTTTTAGTGATCATGTAGCTTTCAAATAACTTCTTTCAAAAAACAATTCTAAGGTTAGATTGGTATGATGGATTTTGTTACTTCAAGAATTTGATATCACATTCAATGATAAGAAAGATACAAAAAATGTTGTCGTGGATCATTTGTCAAGATTGATAATAGATTCGAGATCTGACATTATACTGATCGATAACTACTTTCCTGATGAATCTTTATTTTCTGTCTCTATATTACCTTGGTTTGCTAATTTGTTTTTTTATTTCAGGACACTTCCCAGCTCATTATATTATCTAAGGTAAAAGAAAGTTCTTCAACGAAGTGAAGAACTTTTATTAGGATGACCCTTATTTATTCAAATATTATCCTGATCAAATATTTCGAAGATGCATTCCTAATAATGAGGTAAGTAGTGTCATTAAATTTTATCATTTTGATAATGAAAAGACAACAACTTATCATAATAACCATTAACATTTTACAGACCTATGAGTTTATGGTGAATGTGCAGTTAGGCCTAAGAGGAAATATGAAAGATCTCTTTCAATGTGCCTAGACCACCTAGTAAGGCAATGAAGGCATCAACATGGTTAAACATTGCATTCATTCGAGCAGATATTATGGAGATTTGTAGTTCCTCTCTAATTATTTTTCTTATGATGTCTCCTTGTGCTAAAGCTTTGAGGACGACTGCTAAAACTTGACTACCTCCTAAAAATACAGCTATTGACACATCTCCTATTAACCCAAGACTGCCTCCCCCATACACTAAATGAATCTTTCTCTCAGCTAGCACCTAACCAAAATGATTTGCTGATTCTAAAAACTCATTTTCTTTTTCAAGACTAGATCCACCAAAAACACAAATATTTCTTATGTGATGACCTAAGGAACTTGCCATTTCTACACTTCTATATTTGTTGAATATATGGGTTGAGTAGAAATGAAAGGAAGGAAGAGAGGATTTTATAGATGAGAAATTAAAAAGACAATCATACCACCTATATATAGGCCAGCCAAAGTCTCACACACACACACACATTCTCTCTCTCTCTCTATTTATTTATTTATCTTTAAAAAAACATGTGTATGTATAGGTATTTATGATTATAGCTCACATCTTCCCTTAGTTTTACGTCCAAGAACGGCTTAAACGCCCTCTATGGGTCTAGGATAGGCTTTCCATCCCGTTTTCTTAAAAACTGGCAAACAAGGTCTTTTTTAGTTAGATTTCCAAGACTAAGTCGATCATGTTCTTTATGAAAACGAGATCATAAATCATGAATTGCATGATGCACATCTCTGTTAGGATGCATCTCAAGAGTTAATAGAAGATTATCTAAAGACTCCTTACTCAGGCCATCCTTAATAACTTGTATTTTATCTTCACGATTTAGAGATACCATTCCTAAAAAACAACATTGTGCATTAAAAGTCCATCTGGCACATCAATGATAGACTTCCAGTTGTTTTGCACGATGCTTATTTTTAAAAGTGCTTTTACATGTTCCAAGCATGTGTGAAATGAAGGAATTAGAGGATTCACCTGATAATCGGACCTTTGCCTTAATTAACCAGCGAATCTCTTCAGGAATTCCATGGTTCATTAACAACCTCAATGCTTCAATACAGTTCATTAAGGATGGCCTAAGTAAGGAGTCTTTAGATAATCTTTTATTAACTCTTGAGAGTACCCTAGTGGAGATGTGCATCATACAATTCACGATTTATGGCCACAATTCCATAAAGAACATGCTCGACATAGTCTTGGGAATCTGACTAAAAAAGACCATGGTTGCTAGTTTTTAAGAAAACTAGATGGGAAGTGACACGACCAAAAGATTGATGTCTTCTTCCAAGTGCAGGAATGTTGAAGTAATAAATAATCTGGCAAAACCGAGGTCGAACCACAGGGAGGTTAATTGTATAAATTATAGATAACAATAATATAACAACAACAACAATAGTAACAATAATAATAACAATAATAGTAGTAGTAGTAGTAGTAATAGTAATAGTAATAGTAATAGTAGTAGTAGTAGTAATAATAATAATAATAATAATAGAAGAAGAAGAAGAAGAAGTCGATGAGAACTTTGAGATGAAAGATTAACGTAAGGATTAAACAATGATAACAATAAATATCAAGGTTAGAGGATCCACTAATGGTATGTTAAACAAGTATAATATAAACTCTTATTACTCAAATAGAAACCACACACAGAGGAAGTTCCAATCAAATTATAAATTGTTAACATGATTACATTAGTTATTTTATTCGAATAATGCTAATACTTGTAAATATTATCAAGCATTCATGCTTATAACTTATGTTAACAACATATCAAGTTTCTTTCATAGCTCAGGTGTCGTTTATCCTTTATTATTATTTGCCCTTTTTAGATAGAAGTAAAAAAAAAACATTACACGATATAATTGCTTTTAACATTAATAGTCCACATATTAAGCACATTTACAAGAAACACAAACACAAGAAAAAAAATAAAACAAAATGTGAGGGACCTATAAATAAATCATTGAAGATTCTCAAATATTTTTGAATTTTCTAATATCTACAAAGGGCTTGTTTGACCAAATATCTAACTAAAATGGGCATAAAAATTATGGTCAAAGCATAAGGGTGAGTTTTGCCAAACACACCCTTAACAAACACAATGTGGGTCGACTAGGCCAAAAGCCTAAACCTGGCCAACTTTGTTTTTCTCTTTTTGGGTTGGATCTAGCCTAGCCATGCGTGAAAGGTTCACGCATGCATGCAACAGTAACTAGTTAATTATTTTAATAAGGAAGGAAGGAAACTTACCTAGGGTGCAGCTGCCGAAGGAGAAGTCGAGGGAGACTGGGCTATTTAACCGATCTAATTATCTAAATTTTAGTAATCGTATTTTAAGGCAAAACAGGAAATACTTTTTCAATTTTTTCAAGAGTGGTGTCCATTTTTAAGATGAGAAATGGAAAAAAGATGCAAAGAGAAAAAAAGGAACAAGGAATTGAACAAATATATACACATATATCAATTATCATGAGAAACTAAAAGAACCGACTTAAGAGTCACAGAGTACCGTTATCCACTATTTAACCGAGGTAAGAGAGACTAGCAAACCAAGAGTCATAAAAAAAAACACAAAAACACAAAAAAAATGTTAGAAAAAAAAATAATCAACCTTTATCTACAAAATCATTCAAACCAATTGATTAATTTTCATTAGGAAAATTATCAAAGTAAGCTTTCAAACGATGTCCATTTACTTTATAAACATTATCATTATTTGGATTCCTAATATCAAAGGCCCCATAACGATACACATGTTTCTCAATAAATGGACTACCCCATTTTGATCTTAGCTCTCTAAGGAATAAATGGAGTTGAAAATTATAAAACAAAACTTTTTGACCAGTATCAACTTTTTGACAATTTTCATAAGTTTTGTAGAATGCATACGTGTCCTTAAATATAGTGGGCCTATAAAATTCATTTTGAAAGATTTTTACAGCTATCTTTTTTGACGAGAAATAACTTCCATATGTTTCAGAATGACAAATTTGAATGACACTACTTATCTCATTGTCAGGAATGCATCTTTAAAATATTTGATTAGGACAATATTTAAATCAGTTAGGGTCATCCCAATAAAAGTTCTTTACTTCGTTCAAAAACTTTTTTTTGTCTTAGGTACTCCAATCAATTGGCAAATCTTCTATAGCAAGAAAATTGATATTTTTATCATACCAAGGCATTGAACTAAGAGAAAGTAAGGATTTATCAGGAAAGTAATCATCGATTGGTGTGATGTCAAGTGTCAAATTTGTTTTCACTTTTGACAAAAGAGTCGCATCAACATTTTCGGTGTTTTTTTCATCTGTGATTTCTTCTTGAGAATAAATCATTTACACATCTTCAGATTCACCAAACTTTGTTTTACTCATAGTAGATTCAAATTGATCATAAACTAATTCATCAATAAGATCTACTTCATGTGAATCATTATCATCTCCAAGTTGTTTGAAAATATTGAAAATATTATCTCTAATGTCATGTTTCCAAAAGATAGCTTTATCTGTTCATTTCTACAATTAATCAATGCATTAGAAGTTGCAAGAAATGGATGTCCTAACATAACAGGAAATGAATTGCTTGCTTCAACAAGTTGTGTGTCCAAGGCAATAAAATCCATAGGATAAATGAATTTATCAACTTATACTAACACAACTTCAATTATTCCTCTAGATACTTTTATAGATCTATCGGCAAGTAGAAGAGTTATAAAAGTTGGTTTTAACTCACCTAGATTGAGACTTTAAAAAACTGAAAATTAAAATAAATTCACACTAGCTCCAAGATCAAGTAAGACTCTTCCAATTTTATGTTCTCCAATAAAGCAAAATATTATAGGACAACCAGGGTCTTTATATTTCAAAGCATTATTTTTCTGAAGAATGACATGTACTTATTCGGCTAAAAAGACTTTCTTTTTCACATTTAGTTTTTTCTTCACAGTGCATAGATCTTTTAAGAATTTAGCATAAGAAGAAACCTGTTTAATAGCATCCAGCAAAGACATATTAATCTTTACCTGTTTGAAAGTTTCAAAGATTCCAGAGTTGTGATTGAATTTTCTTTATTTGGTCATGGCATAAGGAAATGGAAGTGCGAGCGGGGAATTAGTTGTTTCTTTATAATTTTCAAATTCAATCCCTTCCTTACCCTTAGAGATTGACTCATCATCTTTCTCATAAGGTTCAAGAGTGAGTTTTTCAATAACCTTAACACTGTGAAAAGTAGTGACTGATTTGACTTGATCCATGTGTTGGCTTCCGGAACTACTTGCATTTGCATTGTATTTACCACTTGGAATTTTATTATGGTTGAGATGGAAACTTACGTTTATCTTAGAAACTGAGTGTAAATATTAATTTTGCAAGAGTATCTTTAAAATCTGTCATGTTTTGAACAAGTTGAATATTGATTGTCTCTTGCTTGTCAATGAATGCATGAAATGTTTCCTCAAGATTTCTTTTAGGAGGTGAAGCATAAAGAGGTGGATATCTAAATTTTTTTTAGAAATTATGGTGTGCTTGATACTGTGGTGGTAAAGTTTGTGCATTGTCACTCTTCCAAATGAAATTTTGATGATTTCTCCAACGAGGGTTGTATATTTATGAGTATGGGTTATGACTGGGCCTTTTAAAACTGTTTAAAGTATGAGCTTGTTCATGAAGACTTTTCTTAAAAGAAGGCAAGGTTGGACAATCATTGGTTGAGTGTTCATTGGTTTTACATATTTGACACGCAATATCTTGAATAGATTTTAATTGACCCCTCTTTTTAATTTTAGTGCCTCGACTTTTCTAGTTAAAGATGCAAACTTGGCTAGGAGGTCATGATTTTTCCTAAGGTTGTACATACCTCTACTAGATGTATGAGGTTGAGTTTTACTCGGTAACTCATACGTGCATGCAGTGTCTCAATTTTGAGCATTTTCAGCTAGCAAGTCTAGGTATTCCATTGCTTTATGAGGTTCTTTGTCTTCAAAGGTTCCATTGCATATTAATTCAACCATTTGCTTATCTCTAGGTGTTAACCCTTCATAAAAATATAAAACCAATCTCCATGTTTCAAAACCATGATGAGGACAAGTATTAAGCAAGTCTCGATATCTATCCCAGCATTGGTAAAATGTTTCTCCTGATTTTTGAGTGAAACTAGTGATTTATCTTTTTAAAGAGTTTGTTCTGTGAGATGGAAAAAATTCTTTAAAAACTATTATTGCATTTCATCTTAAGCATGAATGGATCCAGGTCTTAAATTTTGTAGCCATGTTTTAGCTTTATCTTTTAATGAAAAAGGAAAAAGCTTTATGACACGACTAAAAGGTTGATGTCTTCTCCTAAGTGCAGGAGTGTCGAAGTAATAAATAACCCGGCAAGATCGGAGTCGAACCACATGGAGGTTAATTGTACAAATTATAAACAACAATAATAGTAACAACAACAATAATAGTAGCAATAATAATACTAATAATACTAGTAGTAGTAACAGTAGTAGTAGTAGTAGTACTAATAATAATAGTAGTAGTAGTAATAATAATAATAATAATAATAATAAGAATAATAATAATAACAAAGAAAAAGAAGAAGAAGAAAAAGAAGATGATGAACTTTGAGATGAAATATTAATGTAAGGATTAAACAATGATAATAACAAATGTCAAGGTTAGAGGTTCCACTAATGGTATGTCAAACAAGTATAGTATAAACTCTTATTAGTAAATTGGAAACCACACACAAAGGAGGTTCCAAATAGATTATAGATTGTTAACATGATTACATTAGTCATCTTATTCAATTAATGCTAATACTTGTAAATCTCGTCAAGCATTCATGATTATAACTTATGTTAACAACAAATCAAGTTCCTTTCATAGCTCAGGTGTCAGTTATACCATACAGTATGAATTATAAAAGTGCCAAGCATTTGTTGTACCAAGTGTTATACAACATAAATCAAGATTAGTCATTTAACAAGCAAAGTATTAAAGAGTGAACAAGATAATCAATACAAAACATGTTAGTATCAAACATGTAAGTCCATATTAAGTTTACACCATACTTATTCTTACACCATTAGTGTAACCTTTTCACTTTGACATAATAAACTTAGTTAGACATAATGAAAGAAAGAAAAATAAATAAACAAAATAAGAACATAAATAAGATAAAAGTTAACTAAGTAAAGGAAAGGAAATGAAAGGCATAAACTTGATATTAATGAAAGCAAAGCATAAACATTACAAAAAATACAAAGAGAGAAAGCAAGAGCATGATCTTGATCTGAAAACCAAGATGCCTAAATGCATGACAAATGCCTCCTTTTATAGGCCAAAATTGATTTGATGACTAATTGATGAGTGGGTGATCCACTCTTGACTTGGTGACAATCCTTATCTTCTCTTGTCTGCCCAAAACGTCATTGATAACGTCAAAATTGGAGCCACTTGAAAACCTGAAAGTTGTAGGCAATTGTCTCAGCTTTCTTCTTAAAAAATTCAGCTCATTTCGACTTCTAGAACTCCAGATATGGCCAAAATACTGAACAGTGCTCGGGCTGGAGGATAGATTCAGGCTTCTTTGTTGTTGCAATAATTTGGACTTGAAAATGACCTTTTTAGATCTTGGGCTCCATATGAAAGTTGTAGGCCTATGTCTTACCTTTCCATCCATATAAAGTAGACCTAAATCTGAGATCTATAGCTCCAGATATGACCCAATTACCGAACAGTGTTTTGGTTTGGATTGCACCGACATCTCTTTTCTAAGTTTGACCATCTCTTTATCCTTTCAATTTCAGTTCTTAAATTCATCAATCAATCCTTTCATTTATGTGATAGACCTACATTTAAAATGAACATTTACCATAAATTAAAGGTATCTTATATTATTAGATATATTATTATAAAACATGTTTTAGTTAAGGAGTTATTGATACTTCAAGTGCAAAATGATGATATAAAACCTTGATAAAAATGCACTTTTAAGTACTAATCACTTTAATTTGATGGTGTTCATGCTACAATTTAAGTCATTATAGGTGTTGCAAATCTCCTCAAATTCCCTTAAATGCAAGTATGGATTTTCCAAATATAAGCCATGAAAAAAAAGGTAAAAGTTGAATAATGCGTAGCTTAAAATTGAAATGAGATACATTAGAAGGGAAAACTATGCATGATGGTGTATTTGTTTTTGTGGGATTCACTTAATGTACGTGACCATACTCTCATACACGTGTAGAAATAAAATAAAAGGAAGAAGAAAACAAAAGAAGAAAAAACAAGAGAAAGGAAACAAAGTTATATACAAGAAAAGTGAAAAGAGAAAATAAAATAAATACTATAATTTATACAAGAACTTACCCTCTCGGCAACAACGCCAAAAACTTGACACGACAAAAAGATTGATGTTTTCTTTTAGAGTGTAGGAGTGTCGAAGTAATAAATAATCCGACAAGACTGGGGTTGAACCACAGGGAGGATAAATTGTATAAATTATAGATAACAACAACAACAACAACAATAGTAGTAGTAGTAGTAGAAGAAGAAGAAAAAGAAAAAGTTGATGATAATTTTGAGATGGAAGATTAACGTAAGGATTAAATAATGATAACAATAAATGTCAAGGTTAGAGGATTTACTAATGGTATGTCAAACAAGTATAATATAAACTCTTATTACTCAAATGAAAACCACACACAGAGGAGGTTCCAATCAGATTATAAATTATTAACATGATTACATTAGTTATTTTATTTGAATAATGCTAATACTTATAAATATTATCAGGCATTCATGCTTATAACTTATGTTAACACCAAATCAAGTTTCTTTCATCGCTCAGGTGTCGGTTATACCATATAGTATGAGCTATGAAAGGGCCAAACATTTATTGTACCAAGTATTATACAACGTAATTCTAGATTAGTCATTTAACAAGCAAAGCATTACAGAGTGAACAAGATAACAAATATAAAACATGTTAGTATCAAACATTGAAGTCCATGTTAAGTTTACACTATATTTATTCTTACACCATTAGTGTAACCTTTTTACCTTGACATAATAAACTTAATTAAACATAATAAAAGAAAGAAAAATAAATAAACAAAATAAGAACATAAATAAGATAAAAGTTAACTAAGTAAAGGAAAGGAAATGAAAGGCATAAACAAGATATTAATGAAAGCAAAACATAAACATTAGGAAAAATACAAAGAGAGAAAGCAAGAGCATGATTTTGATCTAGAGACCTAGATGCCTAAATTCATAGCAATTGCCTTCTTTTATAGGCCAAAATTAAAAACTATTGATTTGATGACTAATTGATAAGTGGGTGGCCAACTCTTGACTTGGTGACAATCCTTATCTTTTTTTGTCTACCCAAAACATCATTGATAATGTCATAATTGGAACCACTTGAAACAAGAAATTGTAGGAAATTGTCTCAGCTTTCCAAGAAAAAAATGGAGGTTACTTGGACTTCTAGAACTCCAGATATGGGCCAAACACTGAATAGTGCGCGGGCTGTAGGACATATTCAAATTTTTTTGTTGTTGCTACAATTTGGACTTGAAAGTGGCCTTTTTAAATCTTGGACTCCACATATGAAAGTTGTAGACCTAGCCTTACCTTTCCATCCATATAAAGTAGATCTAAATCCAAGATCTACAACTCTAGATATGACCCAATTACCAAATAATATTTCTTTTTGGACTGCACCAACTTCTCTTTTTTATGTTTGGCTATCTTTTTGTCCTTTCAATTCCAGTTCTTAAATTCATCAATCAATCCTTTTATTTATATGATAGGCCTGTATTTAAAATGAACATTTACCACAAATTAAAGCTATCTTATATGATTAGATATGTTATTATAAAACACGTTTTAGTTAAGGAGTTATTGATACTTAAAATGCAAAATGATGATATAAAACCCTGATAAAAATACACTTTTAAGTACTAATCAGGAAGCCTATCATTGACCTATAGAGGTCGTTTAAGCTGTTCTTCAAGATAAAATCAAGGGAAGATGTGAGCCACATTCTCAACTATTTATACATACACATGTTTTCAGAGAGAGAGAGATTCCAATTGGCCTACATATAGGTGGTATGATTGCATTTTTAATTTCTCATCTATAAAATCTTGTTTTCCTTCCCTTCATTTCTACTTAACCCACACATTCCACAGATATCAAAGTGTGTAGAAATGACAAGTTTCTCAAGTCATCACATACAAAGTATTTGTGTTTTTGGTGGATCTAGTCCTAGGAAAGAAAAGGAGTTTTTAGAATTAGTAAATCATCTTAGTTAGGTATTCGCTGAAAGAAAAACTCATTTCATGTATGGAGAAGACAACCTTGGGTTAATGGAGGGCATGGCAATAGCTATATTTTTAGGAGGTAATCAAGTTTTAGGGGTTATCCCTAAAGCTTCAGCAAATGGTGATGTTATTGGAAAAACAATTAGAGAGGAATTACAAGTCTCCACAATATCTGATCGAATAAATATAATATTTAAACATGCTAATGCCTTTATTGCCTTATCAGGTGGTCTGGGCATATTGAAAAAGATCTTTCATATTTTCTCTTGGGTCCAACTTCACATTTATTATAAATCCATAGGTTTATTAAATATTAATAATTTTTATGATAAATTGTTTTTTCTTGATCATGCCGTGAAATAGGAATTTCTAACATCTTCAGCATAACAAATCATAATCTTTGTTGCTACTGCTGAACAATTGATTGACCAATACAATCTTTCACTCCTGTAATTGATCCCTCCATGATTCGTATAAATTGGTCAACTAAGAAAAGCCATGAAAAGGTTAGATTGGATTTGAGCCTTCATTTGTGAAACCTTGTGTTTTATTATTTTATTGTTTCTTTTATTTGTTTAAGTGTGTTTCAGGTTTGTTATTTCAGGTGATGTTTTCTATACTCTATCTTTCTATCTTTGGACATTGAGGATAATGTGTCGTTTTAGTTGGGGGGAGGGGTAGTAGGTGACACTTAATTTTTTTTTAACTACCTGTGTTTTCTATTTGCAAAACCATTATTACTAAAATGGCAGAGTCAATGAGTTCTTTAGTTAAAGTGACTTTTGAAATGCATCCTAGTAAATATTCTTAATAAGGTCTATCAGAATACTTTTTTAAAAATTCAGGTTTATAAACTCTCACATTATTATCAATTGCTTCTGCTTTTACACTCATTTAACAAGTATTTTTAGACCTTTATTTTCACACACACACATACATACATTTTAATATATGATTGTGGGTTGCATATTGGATTATTACATTATTTATGTTCTTTTGTTAAAGGTAACAACTAAAGGAAATAAATAGTATATAATTTGTAAAAAAAAAAGAAAAAAAGAAGAAAAAAATGATAATAAATGTAATTAAATAAATAAATAAAAATATAGATAAGTTTGGTTTCATAGCCTCCTTAACTTAAGAAATTAAGCCCAAAGGGGTGTTTTAACACCTAATACCTTAAAGTCAACTAACTTGGTAGCTATTGGCTCAACGCTTGTTACATGGGGTGAGGAGAAAAGCTTAAAAGAATCAAACATTGCATTATCTACAACCCGAGTTATTAAGCTCGAAGGAGTGTCTCCACCTAATGCCCTAAGACCAACTGGTCTGAGAGTTTAGCCGAAAGCTCATTACATGCGTTAAAAATGCATTGTGTTTTAAGTTATATATATATAAAAAAGAAAAAGAAAAAGAAAAGATAATAATCCTAACCCAAGAAAGTTAATCTTAAACATTAGAATAAAATATTGTTTTCTTCTAATAAAAGCCCTATCATCTATGTTTTCATATATTGAGCACATAAAAAGAAATGTTTATTAATATCTTGTTTCAATAGTATGAAGCAGCTATATATAAATTTAATGAGAGTTTGTTTACTTGGATAAATTAATAGAAGTTAAATGATGAATGCCTTGCTTTGTGGAACTTGCAAATTCTTTTTCTATCTTAACGCTTTGATTACTAGGGACTACTAATAAGCTGGTTGGGGGGTGTGATTAATAATTAAAAGTGTATTTTTATCAAGGTTTTATATCATCATGTTATCAATAACTCCTTAACTAGAGCATGTTTTATAATAACAAGTCTGATAATATAGGATACCTTTAATTTAAGGTAAATGCTCATTTTAAATGCAGGTATTCTCACAATTCAAAGAATTGATTGTTGTGATTAACTATTCAAACTGAAAGGACAAAGAAAAGACCTAAATTTATCGTTTTCAAATTCAAAGTTTGGTCATAAAAGAGAAGTTATAATCTGTCCTGCAATTCAACCTAAACACTGCTTAGATTTTTACCTATAGCTGGAGTTTTAGAAGGCCAAATGACTTGAAATTTGGTGAGTGGAAGGAAAAGACAATTTCTAATAACTTTCATGAGAAGACCTGCTCAAATTCTGATGGTAGAAATGACATTTCATCCAGACAAGAGCTTGTATATTTCAATATATAGTACTCCAAATGCTTTGAAATGTGGTGGGTGAAAGGAAAAGATAATTTCCAATAACTTTTATGAAGAACACGTTACCAAATTCTGATTGTAATAATGTTATTTCATCCAGCCAAAATGTTTGAGTACTGTTGTCCACCAAGTCTATTAAATTAATAGTTAGCCACTAAATCAATAATTAATTACCAAATGAATAGTTTTGAATTTTAGCCTATAAAAGGAGGCATTTGTCATTCATTTAGGCATTTTGTTTTTCAGTTTAAGATCATGTTCTTGCTCTCTTTCTCTTTATATTTTTGTAATGCTTAAGTTTTCCTTTCATTAAACTTTTGTTCATGCTTTTCATTTTCTTTATTATATTTAGTTAACTTATATCATGTTTATGTTTTTCTTCTTCATAATGTCTAGCTAAGTTAATTATATGAAGTTGGAAAGGTTATACTAATGATGTTAGGGTAAGTATAATATAAACTCAATATGGACTTCAATGCTTATATCCTAAACAACTTGCTATTAACATGTCTTATCATTTTTATCTTGTTAATTCTTAATACCTTGCTTGCTAAATGGTTAATTTAGATTTGTGTTGTATAACACTTGATACATCAAATACTTGATCCTTTATAGTCTTCAGCCGACATTGTTATTATGAGAGGAACTTGATTTGTTGTCAATATAAGTTAGCATCATGAATACTTGATAAAATTTATAAGTATGGTGTTACGCAAATAAGATGATTAATATGATCATGTTGATAATTTATAAAGAGTTTATACTTTACTTATCTCTAATACTATTAGTGGACCCTCTAACATTGATATTTGTTTTTATCATTGTATAATTTTCACATTAATCTTACATCTCAAAGTCCTATTTAACTCACCATCACCATCATCATCATCATTGTTGTTGCTGGTGTTGTTGTTATTATTTATAATTTATATAGTTAACCTCCTTATGGTTCGATCTTGGTCTTGCTGGGGTATTTATTACTTTGACACTCCTACACTTGGGATAAGACATCACCACCACCATCATCATCGTTGTTGTTGTTATTTATAATTTATATAGTTGACCTCTCCATGGTTCGATCCTGGTCTTGCCAGGGTATTTATTACTTTAACACTCCTGCACTTAGGATAAGATATCAATTCTTTTATTGTGTCAGTGCTACATGTTTTCAGTTAATTATAAAAACCCCATGTATACCATCAAAGTCCTTTAATGTTTAGCCAAATTAGTTCTTATCAGTTTTTATTATGATTTTTCATCGTGATTGTAGTTTATCTAGATTATGTTTTTGTTTTTTAGCATAAAGATGTAGGGATGGTTATGCATCAATGAAAAAGCATGTATCCTTTTTAGTTTTCTTTCTCTTTTGTTTACTTATGGTTTTGTGATTTGAAAATTTATATTGAATAGGTGACTTTTTTGTTATTGAAAAACTATTAATTTTTACTTGTAAATCCTTTATGAGTATTTTTATTGGTGACTTTTCCTCAAAAATTTATTGATTTTTATCCTACCTCAGTTTTTTCTCGTTGTCCATTCTTTGTGGCCTCTTTAAATTGCATCTTAAACAAGTTTTTAGTCTTTGTTTTTCTTGCAAATGCTTGTGCATCCATGTCTTTTGGATTGTCGTATTTATTCCTTCATTCATTATAGTTAATGATGGGTTGGTGTTTTTTATTTTCTCAGCTAATTCTTAAGCTTTGTTTTATTTATTTTTTTAGATTCTTTTTATTGTTTCACTTTTCTTTGTAATTTTTTAGCATCATTCTGTAGCAACCGCCCAACAAGACGGTACCCAATCACTTCTCCACTCTTTACTATTGAGTATTAACAATGAAAAGTAAGGCTAGGTAAATTATTATAATTTTCAAGATGGATTTTATAAGAGCATTTTATTTTTTAATAATTCTTTGGTGTCAATTTTATTTGTCGAGTTATGTTTGTAGGCTAGGAGATTTGAGCATATATGTACAATGTATGCATGCACATCTTTACATCTATCCTCGTGCTCTTGATTTGATAATTGTAATATCCTTTAAAACACGTTGGAAAATCATTATATTAGTATTGTGTATATAAAATATTTATTTTAGAAATCACATTATAGAGGTTAGAGTATCATCAAAACATTTTTATTTTTAATTTAAAAACTGATAGCGCATGTTGGGCAGAATATCACACCCAAACCAATTCATTTAAAATATTTTTTTAATATCTAAAAAATATTATCATTAATTTACTATTCATATTTTTTATTTTTATTTCAAGAGCTGCTGGCATGTATTGGGCCAAAACTAGGATCTCAAACCCAAGCCAATGCATTTAAAATATTTTCTATATTTTTAATATTTTTTTAAAAAAATATTATTGATCCATTACTCATAATATTTCAATTCTTATATGTATTTATTGAAGACAAGTTCCTTATATTACCTTGTCTTAGAGCACATTAAGGGGTATAAATTAAAAGAATTATTTTAAAAAAATTAAAATTTTAGTTATTTTACTACTAAAATTATAAATATCATCAGGAAGGGGCTGAAAAAAAAAAATCGCCTTTAAGCTTTACAATTCATGGAAAATCATGTCATGTATAATGAGGGTTTAATTTCATTAGTGAAATTCGAACTTTGAATCTCAATCCATTGTATTTGATCAGGTGTAGTAAACACTTAGCTCTTAGTTTAAATATACATTTTAATTAATTGAATATGCTTGCATAGAAATGAAAGTGTATGTCATTACTTCTCCTTCTAGTTTTTTATTTTTGAAATTAAAAATAAATAAATTATTGATGCCCTTCTTTTTATCACTGTCCTTTTCTTCTTTCTTTTTTTCATTTCGCAGTTATGTTTGAAATTTCAAAACTATATTAGCCAACTTGAAAAAAGTCAAGTAATATTTATTTAATTAAAATGTTGAATTAAATTAATAAGTTCTTTTATAGACTTTATTAGTCAAGGAAATAGATGACAAATATCTTTCATATGCTTAGGAATAAAACATCATAAAATGCGTTGACCTTTCAGTTACCTAACTTCTCCTTAAAAATGTCTATATAACCGGGGCTTATAAACAAATGTGGAAAAAAAAAAAAAAACTATCTTTCCCTCGTGTTATTATTATTAGATTATACCATTATAATTGCTACTACCCGGTAAAATAAGTGAACATGTTTATGGTTGCTGTTAACAGTTAAGCACCTTATTTTTATTTTTTTAAAATTTCGTACATTGACATTCTATTCATTTTGAATGGATCAAAATAATATATTTTTAGTTTATTTTCTATAAAATTATTACAATCTTAAATAAATATTTTAATATTTAATTAGTGTTCAATTTTTTCAAGTATATATTTTTTTGTTATCATATTATTAAATAAAATCTAAAAAATAAAGTTTTTAAACTTAATGGAGTCTATGATCTAGATTGGGATTTTTTGAATTATGTTGTGAAACCCACATTAATTTAATATATTTTTTACTCAACATTCAAAATAAAAGATATTATTTTAAGATTTTTTTGAGTTAAGTCAAATTATATTTTTATCAATCATTCGAGTTATTTTTGAATTCATCAAGTCAATCAACTCATGTAAAGTCATCTCTCATGTAAGTTAATTTTAAATTTGGACTAAGAATGGATTTGAGTCTTGAAAGTTCTCAAGGTCGAGCCGCTAGGTTAGCTTTAATAAAAGTATCAAATAGTTTCTTTTTTTATTTTATCTTCTTTTTATTTTCAATTGCATCTTTTTTTGTTTTTTCTTAATCTGTTTTATCTTTTAATATTTGATTAATTTTGAATTGTTATTCATAATGTATTTCGGTTTATTTTTTATAAGGTTATCACAGTTTTAAACAAATATCTTGATATTAGGTTGATGTTCAATATTACAAGCTTTTATTTTATTATTCTATCATTAAATAAAAATAATTTTAAAAAAAGTTGTTAAACCCTACAAAGTTCATGATCGAAGTTGCGAGTTTTGCGGGTTAAGCTACACTCTCACATAATTTAATTTAAAACTCAGACCGGACAGAGTTGAATCAAGAGTCTTTACAATAATTTATTAAATCGAATTTAATAACAATATTAAAAACATTTACACATCATGAGCATTTTTGTAGGTTCCAAAAAACTTTGATCTAATTTATGCCGTAATTGTTTTTCTATTTCCATGTTATTTATCATCTCACGTTTCAAATTTTTTAACTCCATTGCCATGTAGGTTTCAAATTTATATTTGTAATAGTTTAAAGACAACTTTTTAACTCTATGTCGTTGGAATTTATTTTGCCCATGTTTGTAACTAACTTGAGAATAACTGAAATCTTGAGATACTATCAGGTGGTGGAGATGCTTCAAATTTTGATTGAGCTAAAATTTAGTAAGTAATAAAATTATTTTACAAGTAAAATATTTATTAATATTTAACTTGAAAAATATTATTATGTAAAATATTTTATATGTAAATATTTTTTAATAACAATAATAATGAAATAATAAAAATAATAAAAATAATTGTAGTAATGATGAAAAAATAGGTGATAAGATAGTCGTGATGTTAATGACATGGTGGCAGTGATGGTTAAAAAGATAGCCATAGTAGTAAAATGATAATGATTGTTGTGATGATGTGGAGGTATGGTTAAAAAGATAGCCATAGTAGTAAAATGATAATGATTGTTGTGATGATGTGGAGGTAGTAATGATGTAACTGTGGTTATGATGGTAATAGATAAAAAATTAGTGATAATTATGATAAAGAAAAAGGTAATTGTGGTGTTTGTGGAGGGGGACATGGTAGTGACATGACAATAATAATGAAAAAGATAATCTTAAGATGGTTATGGTGATCGAGAAAGTAAATCGCAGTGACAAAACAAAAATGATGTTTGAAATAGTTAAAAAGTATTATAAAAAGTTATTATTTATAAAATAATTTTTAAAACTTTATAAGTTTAAAATATTTTCCAATAAATAGACCAAGTTTGAAAGTTAACTATAAAATATTTTGATTAATTTTTTTATAAAATATTTTATAAAAAACAAACACACAGAAAAATCTAAAAAATATTAGCGTGTTAAATATTTTTCGTGAAAAAAAAATCCTAAATAAGTATTAACTGTGAACTAATAAATCATTGTAAGAAAAAAATTAGACAACTTTTTTTTTCTATATTAAAGAGGCCAAGTTTTTCCAGTTCCGCTTGGGTTTATTATTTTTCTTTACTGTACTGTGGGTGTAGTTGGGTTTTATTCTAATGATATCATCCCTTTGGTAAAATAATTGGTAAGTATGAACTTGAAAACGTCCATTAAAAATAAGCATACACAAGACAACCTTTCTGCGGGTGTTGTTTTCTCAACTAAGAAATGAAATACCAAATTAATTTAATGTGCAGAATGATGGAAAACGACGAGATTGAGATCTTCACGGTGAACAAGGACTTCCTTCACCTGATGCGTTGCTGTCGGCGTCTACTTCCTTCCTGTGAGTCCTTCTGTACATAAGAAGAAACACTCCCATCAAGTAATACCTTGCTGATGTGATCCGCTACTATTGTGACTTCACAAATCCAACTTCATCCTCTAAATCCTGGCCGCTGCTGAAGCTTAAAGAAGCGTTTCTGTCTTGTGACTTGCTGCTGCTGCTTTTGCCGCTCGTAGAAACAGTGCTTCCTTCCAGTCTTGATCCCGTGCCGCTTTTGTGGCTCAAAGAATTTTTCGATTTTTTGCGGTTCTTGCGGTGGAAAGAGGCATTACAATGCGAACTTCTGCTGCTAGAGCCATTTGAGGAAACACTTCCATATTGTGATCCTCTACCATTCGATGTGAACTCCTCCAATGATTTCCTACTGTTTTTACAATCAGAAGAAACACTGTCATCCATTGATTTCATGCTGCTGCTTGTGGTGAAGTTTCTGCTCCCGGTAACAGTCTGTTGATCTCTACTATCACTGTCCCCATCCTCATTATCTGAACTTTCATCATCATGGTGATCTGAAGCATCTCCATCATGTTCTTTCGCCCTGTCCTCGTTATCTGAACTCTCTTCGCTCTGACTGCCATCACTAGCCTTATCATCGTCATCTGAACAATCTTTCTCCTCCGAAGGAGGGATCAATTGAGGCATATCAGTAGCTGTTGACAGAAAACTTAATGCTGTTACAACGTCGCTCATCAAAGGACGGGCTGATGACTCATCTTGCAGACACATTGCTGCTATTGCAACAACTTGATTCAGGTCTTTTTCGGGAAATTGCTTGTTAAGAAGTGGATCGGCCATATCTGGATACTTTTTCGGGTCCTTGAATTTCGGTTGTGCCTGCTTGATGACAAGCATATAACGATTAGTAAATTATTACAAGCTGCTGAAGCTGATTTAAAATATGTCGAATGCATTAACGAAGAATGATTAAGAAGTTCGGTTACTAACCCAGGAAATTAGATTTTGCTCGTCGATGGGTTTTGTAGTGTCTATGGCTCTTCTTCCGGTAATGAGCTCCAGCAAAATAACTCCGAAACTGTACACGTCTGATTTTTGTGTGAGATGACCTGCTCTAGCATACTCTGGAGCACAGTAACCATAAGTTCCCATCACTCTTGATGACGGATGCATTTTGTCCCCAGAAGGCCCAAGCTTGGCGAGTCCGAAATCAGAGAGCTTGGGGGTGAAATCTTCATCCAGAAAAATGTTGGAGGGCTTTAAATCGCGAAATATAACAGCGGGATCGGCTTTTTCATGCAGGTATTCTAGTCCTTTAGCGGTACCAAAAGTTATTTTCATTCTGGCAAACCAGTTCAATGGCTTTCGTTCTGCTGCTATATCTGCAAATTCGTTAAATTTTGTACTAATTAACACCTATTCTCGTGCACAAAGAATTCTGAACATGAACTTTCTCTTTCTTTTCATTCAAAAATAAAGCATGGGGAGAATCGAACTTGTGAAAACTTGTGAGGTGCACATAGCATGCGTGCGTCTTAGAATCTTGATAGTTTGTGAGAGAACGACTGCAGATTATAAGAATATACGTGCACATATTTATGTTTGAATGCAGAGAGGAGACCAAGGGAAAAAGAAAGAGAAATACCAAGGAGATGATCATCCAGAGAGCCTCCTGACATTAATTCATGTACCAAAAGCCTCTGGTCTCCATCAGCACTGTATCCAATGAGGTTGACCAAGTTTGGGTGGTGTAAACGGCTAAGCGTCAAGACCTCACCGAGAAATTCGTTTCTTTGCAGTCCATTCCTGTCAAGTTGCTTCACGGCCACCACCTATGTTTGCAATAGTAATAGTAACAGATACAGCAGAAAATTAATGTAAGCTAGATTTTGCTATGCATTTTATATAAAACACAGGAAGTTGAAATCCTCAATGACCTGCCCGGTTGATGCCAGTGTCCCTCTGTAGACTCTTCCAAATCCACCTTCACCCAACAGGCATTCTTGACGGAAGTTCCTGGTTGCGGTGGCGAGCTCACGGAAGGTGAAGGATTGGGTCTCAATATCTCCTATTTCGACATTTTCTCTATCTTCCTCCATCTTGTTTCCATATCCGGGTTTTTGTTTCTTGATCTCTACAACAAACAACATGAGAATTAAGATCAATTCCTTGAAAATTAATCAAGTATTAGTTTCTTTCAAGTGGGAGCCATTAACTTGAGGCAATTACAGTCCAAACTAAAACCATAAGAATGACTCATTAATCCAAGAACGGATAGAAATTCGTTACAAGATGAGGATTGATTTCCTTCTAGGTGATTTTACTTTAATTGTCACGAGTTTAAATAATTTTAAAATAATTAAAAACTTATATCAAGAGCGGAATTAGAGAAAGGCAAGCAGGGAGTTGGCCTTGCAAAATTTTTAATTTTTTAATTTATTATTTAAATATGTAATATATAATATTTTTTATTTTAAATAAATAGGTTATTTAATAATATAACTTATTATATTAATTTTGGCATCCTAAAAACTAATAGCATCTTTACCTTAACTTACACTTAGCTTACATGATTATTAATTTTAAAACACATAAAATTAATTAAAAAATATATAATTTAATAATTTTTTTTCAAGTTTTAAGGTTAAAACGAAGTTTTTGGCCCCATCTAAAAAATCTTCCAATCACTGTAATTTTCATTGAGGATGTGGAGTATTTTGAAGTAGTTTGTACCTCTTAAATATGCATTTCTTACGCTATTCAAATGGATGAATTTTCCTGTAGTTACGTGCAAATCCCTGGTGGTTCTAGTCTAATGAAGCTGCTTTTTAAGTCCCTCCTAAAACCAGATCAAGATTAACAAAAAGAAAAACAAAGGCAGCAGGAACAACATGTATAGGAAATTAAAACTATGATTACTTTAATATTTATCATTAGGACATCAATCTGTATTCTTCTTCCCTGGTACGTATCCGTTTATCTAACTTCCACATATTTGTTGGGTGAAATAAATACCTTGTACTTCTGGAAAATAGATAAGCATATAAATCATTTCATGGTACGTGAAAGGAAAGCAGAAAGCGCAGAATTTAATTACATTTGATTCAAGATTTCAAGACCAAATAATTGTGGAACATATTACCAGACAACATTGGCGACCCATTCTCTCTTTTGCTCTTCTGAGATTGGAAGCACGAGAAGCAATTCATTTCTTGATCTTTAAAAGCTTCTGATCAGGGAAATGAGAGCAGCACACGGATTCTTGAACAAAATGCAACTTGCCAGGCCTTACAAGCCTCTGCGTCAAAAACCATAAAAGCTTGGGAGGGAGCTGAGAGATCGGTGAAGGAGGAGGACAGGGTCCTTCAAGGGAGTTGAAGGACCCCACGGGTGGGAAGGAATCAGGCAATGAGAAGGGAAAAAAGTTATTGAAGGGAGCTAGTTTTTTGGACAACGAACATGATGAACTTTTTCATTGGAGCTTTCCAAGAAAAAGGTGGAGAATTTATTGGAACATCTTTGACAAGTGTGCTTTGAGAGGAGACCAGGAATTGCGGAGTTTATATTGTTGTCTTCCCATGCTACTGGAGAGGGTATCCAACCATTTTGTGTTGCTAACGAACTTGCCTGCTTGGTCTGCTATCCTGTCTTATATCATGACCTCAATCCTACTTGTTATCAACTTTCAGACCAAATATATACATCAAGAAAAACATGATCATTAAGGACAAAAAGAAAAAGAAAACTTCGTATGATATGAATGACTAGGTATGATACAAGGTTTTAGGTGTCCAGTTAAGTAGACTATGTGTGGTATTTTTAAAATAAATAAATAATATTCTTCTCATTATATTATCATCTAAGTTATTTGAATATACATTAATGAAGAGGAAAAAAAAACAAAAGAAAAAAAAAAAAGCAAAACCCATCTGTTAGATCATAGGAGGAGCCATTATTAACACCTCCAAGTTAAAAGACTTGCAAGACGCATCTCGAAATCAATCTCTTAGCCTTTAATGCATTAGTACCAATCATGGGACCGCACGTGCATGTGCATGTGTTAAATGAAGGCATGCCTTCTGGTCATGTGTTCTTTAGAGATTTTGTTCTTATAATCATCATCAATAATACAGAGTCTATGAATCCCAAAATTCAAACAACTTTTGTAGAGGCATGTGTCCCTTTAAACTTATATATCTAAGTAGTCTAAAATTATAAAATTATAGAAAGCATGCACATTTAACATTTATTATTATATCTTTTACATGGATACATCTACATTGATTAAGATTGTATAAATATTATTAAACATCAAGACAAGACATATTGACCATTATTTTATTCAAAGGTGTTATTTTCCTCTTCAATCATTATTTTTAAGTTTGTAAACACACACAAAACATAATCTTTAAAACTCTTTTCTTTATCATCAATGATGATTTAAGTATTGAAAAATTCTTTAATCCTAATAAAAAAATTAATTTGCATCCATAATATCTAGTCCATCATTCTCAACCAAGTTTTTATCAATTTTAGAATGAATTTTATTACTATAATTTTATAATATTTATGATATTTAAACTCCATAATATTTATGATATTTAAACATAATCCATACTCTTTAAACCTCATCATTTATGATATTTAAACTCCATATTCATATAAAGCTTAAAAAATACATAATTTTAAGAAACCTAATAGTCCAATGATATTCATTGCTCCTAGTTTTGATGAAGTAAAACATTAATTGGCTACTAATTATTGCCTTAAGTTTATGTTGTTATAGTTTTAATTATCATTAATATTATCCCAAGGATTTTGATATGTCTTGAAGTTGCGCAAACATTAAAATCATAGTGATAGATCTTTTGCTTTAAGTTTAGCTTTAAGTTGCTTATTGTTACTCACATATTTTTAAATAATAACTTGACTCTTGAAAACAAATTAATATATTCAAGAAACATATCAAAATAACTAAATAACCATGCTATACACAAACTAGGACCTTTGATAAAAAAAAAAGAAGTTAATTATACTTGATACAAATTCTAAATCATTTGATAAACCAAATAATCATACTTGACATAAAACCTAAGATCTCTAAAACAAATAACTTTATTTTATAGCTAAGTGGCCAACCATGTACCTTCATATGAGCTAAAAATT
The DNA here is from genome assembly GCF_000495115.2 of Populus euphratica. Lineage (NCBI taxonomy): Eukaryota > Viridiplantae > Streptophyta > Magnoliopsida > Malpighiales > Salicaceae > Populus > Populus euphratica. The sequence continues at coordinate 63,567 of NW_011500473.1, read as the reverse complement.
ATCTTTGTCTTATATATAAAGTTTATATGAGATGTATCTACCTTGTTATTACTTTAAAATTTGAATTTAAAACATCCATACCATTTTTTTCACCATTTGAAACAGATAAGACAAGCTCTCTTACATTTCTAGTTGTCATTTAACCTCAGTATAACATATTTATTACATCATTTAGTACAAACTATATAGTATAACAAAGCTCTTATTTATTAAAAATTTTTGTCCTTATGCTCTTCTTTTTAACGTTTAGTTTAGTATTCAATTATAAAAAGACCATTATTTTATTTTTACAACTTCATGCAATTTTTATCCAATGATTGTTATGATGTTGAGAATTATATTTTTACTATTTTAAGCACAGTTTTATTATTCTCTCTTACATATTGATTGCACCATTTCCATAACTTAAAAATATTTATATTAAATCCTTATTAAAAATTTGATCTTTTTAGTGTTGATTTCATTCCTTATGAGTAAAAGATATTATGAAAATGTAAATAATACTCTATAGGCATTTGGTAATGTGCCTTTGATCAAGTTACAGTGATTAGGTTTTAATCTTAAACCTGAAAAAAAAATTATAAGGGTTTCATCTTAAAATGATGAAAAGAAAAAAAAATTATATTAGCTTTAATATGAACCCATGAAAGAGGTTTCATTTTTAATCTAAAAAAAAGATGGCTATTATAAAAAAGGTGAGTATTTACCTTTGAAAAAGACAAATTAACTAATAGTAGAAATTCAAACTTATCACTTGAAGAGTGGTGTAGATAATTAATGTCAAACTATAGTAAGATCTTTGAGTATTTTGTTTTTCTACTATTATTGCTTGTTATCTATGATTATATTTGTATGGTTGGTTAAAAACTAAGCTTGTTTATACTTTGATATTGTAATTAAATGAGAAAAAAAGGCTAAGTTTACTTAAATTTTAAAAAACATAATCCAATTCTTTGGATCTACAAGTCAAAAAATGATGGATCATAATATGTAACTTTATATCAAAATGAGAGAACACTTCAATGAACCAAGAAGGAAAAAATACTATCAACAAATAATAATGAAAAAAATTAAAATATTTGTTATGGAATCATCACAATGAAACTTATAAACATATCATCCAAAAATAAATTGTATCATGATTTTGTACAACCTAAGAATTGTATAAGACATATATAAAATAAGGGATGGAAAGATATGCGAGGATATAAATGAAAATTAATATTCATTGGCTTTATACATAGTCATATGAAATGTAATATTTCTAATGTTTATCTATTAAAAACAATAAAATCATAATATTATCAATTTGAATACCTATAAAATATCAATAAATAAAAATAATGATAAGCAAAACTAATTATTTGTTACTAATTTAAGGTACAAAGTATGCATTATATATGAAAGAGATATAACCTTTCATTCTCTCCTCCTCTCTAGTCTATTTTTATAAGTATTACGAGATATTAACAAATATAAATAATAAAAAATATTTTAAAAATTATCTTCTTTAATATTAGTAAAATCATCCTTTGAAAAAACAAAAGATTTTTGCAGATTTTCGTATTTAGCTATTAATATCACATGTCATATAAAAGATAGTAAATGAAGAAGAAAATTATAATAGAAAGTCGAATGTTATTATAGGAGTAAGATCTTACTACAACAAGCTTAAGAATGAGTGACTATAATTGAAGGGGATACTATAAGATTAATTAGAAAAATTACCTTTAACATCCTATAGTTTGGTCCGGTTGACAAATGTCCACATAGGCATTAGTTAAAGGGACTTGGCCTATACTTAATATTATTAAGTTGAAATTTAATTTAAGACTCTTATTTTATAGAGTCATGTCTCTTATATATATAAATACCATATAAATTTTATGGTAGAGTTTTTTTATTAATTTTTCTTGCGTGAAAAATAAATACTCTCTAAATCTTTGTTTATTTACCTTTGGCACATTAAAAGCTCTAGAGATTTGTAATGTTTGTTAATTAAGTGCTCTGGTAGCCACTCAAGGAATGAGTATGGTTTGATTCTTGATTTGTGCAAATAAATAGCAGGTTATAATTCAAGTTTGAAGATTTTGATCAAATCATACCTGGGATATCTTCTAAGAAAATATTTTATTCAAATTTTATTTTATATCAACAGTGGTGGCAAAGCAAGTTGATACTTGTTTTCCTTAGATGTGTGTTTATTGCATGATTATTGGTGAGTAATATATAATGATTAGTACATCTACATTTGTTTAATCTTGAGTTTTGCATACTAAAAAAAAGAAGGTCTTACATGTATTTTTTATGGTTATTAAAACCCAATATGTATTATAATTATACCTGCTAGATTTCATTGGTGGTTATACCAAATAGGAATTGAACTTTGTTTTCTGATCATGATAATCTTTCATTAAAACTATTGTTTCAACTCAAGATATTAAAATATATATAAAAAGGGCTATATTTAATTAAAAACATGGTGTTCATGGGATGTAGTGCTCTCTTATATATGTATAAAAAAATTTAATGTCCATGCCCCTAGCCAATTTACATGATAAATATTAATTAACATGTCTGCATATTCAATGAATACCATTCAAGTTTTGTTAAGCTAAATCCAAAGTCTAAAAGAGCGGGTAATTGTGTAGTAGGTAGATCTTTCCAACTTTGCATCGACGAGTAGTGTCCTATAAGCAACAATTTTAATATAGATACTTTTTTTTGTGTGTGGGCTATAGTTGTAGCATATAAAAAAAATGTGTTAATTGAAAAAAATAATTGATATGCTACACCTTAGTAAAACTAATCCTAATTTCATAAATTATCGTTCTCTTTGATTTGAGTTGGTATATTCATTACGCTTGCTTTGTATCTTATTTGCTTGACAAGTGGTGCTAAATTAGCACAAATTACATCACTCTAGGATGAGAGACCTTATCTATACCTTTAGAAGATCAATGTGATTTTCCCCAATTCTAATTAACTAATGTGTATTGTTTATAAAAGGAATGGAGAAACCAACATTGGACAATTTTGGCGATCATAAGATTGTTTAAGTGATTTTTTTAATTATTATCTTGATGTTCCAAAATAATTTATAGACATAATATCTATACAACATCATTATTTATAAATTATTTCTCTACTATAGAGATGTTGTAGTAAGAAATTATTTTTGTAATTTTACCATTTTAATTTTTATTTTAATAAGGATATGTTTTTACACTTATATTATTTGTCTTAAATTATTTTCGTATATAACGCCAAAATACCAATAAAGTCCACAAAGGACTCAAAATGAATGAATGTGATGTATGGAATATTACAAATAAAGGGAATAATCCCTATATTTTTTAAAGGTATAGGTTTTGATCTTATGTATGGTTTACTTGATCATTTTCTCTTATATAACAGTTATTTTTATAATGTTTAGCTTTTGTTTTTTGTTTCCTGATTTGCTTATGCTTTCTTGATGGAGCAACTAAGGTATCATACCCATATTGAACATAAAATTAACCTAGCTCTTTTCTACTTTCATAAAGTTCATTTTTTATTGTTGCTTTAAGCTCGAGATTAGTGTAGAGTGATAATCCTTCATTATTGATGTAAGTTATAAGGTGTAGAGTGATAATCCTTCATTATTGATGTAAGTTATAAGGTTTCTATATCATAACATTTCATAAGGTACTGACTCATTATAGTTTTTTTATTATTATAGTTTTGAAAGTCTAAATAGAAATCTTTCTTTCCAAAAAGGGTGTTGACAATCTTTTCTAATAAAATCTTTTGAAAGGAATGTACCCTTATACCATCTAAAATCTTGATATTCAGGATATGTTAAATTTTAGAGTATTTCAAAAACAAATTTCTTGAAACTGTTGTGGGTCTCCTATAAAGTGTTTGGTGATGGCGAATATTGGGGTTGAGATAATTTTTCTTACTATGACTTATGACATGTGTTGAGGTATTTTTATTTTCTATTTTGACATCATTTAATACAAGTTTGCTATCTTTCTTGGCAAGATAATGATCCCACCTACCTTTGAGTTGGCTTGTAAAACTAGAGATTAAGACTTGAGCTATTTTTTTGTCAAATTGATTTTTGAATTTGTAGGCAATGATTGCCATTATCATTTGTTGAAGTTTATTAATGATATTATGTTCGTTATACCCATCTATATTATATTTATAAATACTTTCACCATAACAATGAGCTTAGGTTTGATGAGGTAGGTCTTTTATTTAAATATCAGAAAATGTTGGTCTATTGTAGTAATGTTTGATTTTTGGTTTTTTTATATTGGTTTGACATAGAGTTGTAATTTTATTAATGACAATATCCTTTTGAAATTGCTTAGCAAGATCTTTAATTTTACTCCAAGCATTTTCATCTTGATTTATGACAAATAGTTTTTTTGACTAGTTTTAAATCTAACGAATCAAGTTTTCGAGTAATTATTTAAATGAGGTCACCTAATCAGGATTGTTTAATCGTTTGATCTTTTGGTATTTGTATGGGCATAAAGAGTGGATTTGAAATAGTGAAAGTTTTGAAATAAAAATTGATGATTGGACTTTTCATCCTCCATGGGAAAAAAGCAAAAAAGAAAAGGTCTTATTGGATTTTATGGACTATAATTATTGGGCTATTATATGTAAAATTTGATTGATGTAGTTATTTTATAACTATATTGACTTGATATATTTTTGGGGAAAATGATTATTGATATTTTTTATTATAGACTTAAAAGGGCCTACCATAATTTTATTTTTGTTTCCTTAAAAGGATGATGAGTTGAACTTATTTGATTATTAGTTGTAGTAAGTTGAATTTGTGTGGTGGTAGTCTAAACATTTTCTTATTTCAATTAAAATGGATAGGTTCATAAACAAGCAAAAAATAGTGTGTAGGCTTATATCTTATTAAGATTTTGATAATATTCTTTTTTAATTTGATTTCTTTGTTCTTGATTATAAGTTTTGAAAAACTAATTTATTAGTTTGTTATTTTTTTGTTAAATAAAAATTATATCTTAACTTCTTTTTATTAATTTAAAATTCCTTTTAAATTACATTTAATTGTGTATTGCATTTTGCTTTGAGGGTGTGACATGAGGATCAATTTTTTCTTCAACTTAATAGTACAAGGAATGCTAGTTGAATTAGTTTGATAACATCGCTTAGGAACTATTCTATTGAAATCTACACATAAAAGATTTAAAGGTCTCGAGCTATATGGAATGTCACTTATTGATATTCTAGGATTTAGGTTTGTAATTTTGATGAGTCATATCTAGGATTTAGATGTCTTCCATTAAATGTTAGATGGAACATCCGAAGTTAGGACATCGATAAAACAAGCTCGTGCATCAGGAGTGACAGGTGCACGAGCTTTAAACTATTAAATTTAATTGTTATATTGATTTCCATAGATTGTTTAATTATGGAAAGGAAGAGAACTGAAATATGTATATGGAACCATATAATGTGTGAAAATGACTAGCATATAGTAAATATAAAAAAAATTATTGCATTATGAATGTGATGAATAAAGGAAATTCCTTTCATCAAATGATAAATTAAATCAATCTCATGTGAAGTCGAAGATTAAGGGCATGAAAAATATAACTTAGTGGTCCATGTATTCAGAAAACTTAGGGCTAGATAATTAACTTAATCTTATCTGAAGTCAAAGATTAAAGACATGGAAAATATAATTTAGTTGTACGTGTATTCAGAAAACTAAGTGCTAGATAATTAACTTAATCTCCCTTGAAATTAGAGATTAAGGGCATGAAAAATATAACTTATTTGTCCATGTACTTGGAAAACTAAGGATTAGATAATTCATTTAATCTCTTATAAAGTCGAAGATTTAGGGCATGAAAAAATATAACCTAGTTATCTATATATTTAGAAAACTAAGAGCTGAATGAATTACTATATATTTAGAAAACTAAGGGCTGAATGAATTAACTTAATCATTTGATAAATTAAAAAGATGAAGATTAAAGATATAGAAGATCCGTTAGTCATCCTCGAACTAGAAATTTAGGAATAAAGAAGTATGTTAATGGCAAGTAAAGGGTTAAATTGTTTTTACTAGTGGTGATGATCAAGTATGGATGTAGGGATAAATTTTATAATTAATAAATTAAAAGTAGACTAAATTGTGGGCAAAGAGCCTTATTAAAATGTTAAGGTTTTTGAATGAATATTCAATTTTATTTATATATATATAGACAGACGGGGGGCATAGAAGCAATATAGAACATGTTGTTGGCTTGTTGTTTTGGAAAAAAAGATTAATCTATATGTGATTTGTTTGAAATGAGGTTAAAACCTAATGATATATTATTATGTTGAAGCTTGGTACAAGTAAAGTTATGTATTGAATATGTTCTTATATCAAGGGTTTTTTTCTTTTTTTATTCTTTTTTCTATAGGACTCTCATATTTTGCTGGCCACATTGACCATTATCTTATTTTTGCTAATAAGTATATTTTGGTTAGGTAATGTTTCATTTTGTGAAACTATATTTTATTGTATTTTGAATCAAATCTTTATATTCTTTTTTAAACTATAATAATTATATGGCATTTTGTGTAACTGATGTGAATGGTAAATATTAAATGCTACTCCATTAATATTGTTAATATATTTCACTTTTGGATGAATATTGGTGAAAATAAATTGTTTTCAAGGAAAGGGAAACATAAAAGATTGTGATATTTTTAAAGTTGTTCTAAATTAATTCGGTTGTGAAAAATTAGTTGGGGTGCAGGTGCTTGATAAAATATCAATAACTCAGTATCAATAAAATAAATGAAACTCTGTTGAATTTTTAAAAGGTAAGTAAATTGATTTGGTAAAAAATAATATCAAGGATTTTATTTTATAAGATTAGAAATTAAGGGTGTTATATATTGGTTCCAGAGCTGTGTTATATGAATAAGTATTAATATAAACATATAAATATGAATATTGTGATAAGGTGACTATTTGGGCAAGAATATCATATGTTATTACTGACATGAAAGTAATGATTATATGAAGACAAAATGGTTCACACCTGTTATGGGATTTAGACGGACCCTAATCCAGTACAAAAGAGAGGTCGGCCCACACAAGGAAGGGAAATATAAAGAGAGGATCACATAATAGATATGATCTCTTATTTTTATATTATTCACCCCTTTTCTAAGCAGAGAAACCCTTCAGCTATAGCATCACCAGTGGCACCTACACCACCATAGGATTTTGTTTTCTTGGAAAAGATTGTTAGTGCTATTATGGTTGGATTAACAGGACTTACCAGATCCGCGAGTAGAGAAAATACTCTCACCTTTATGCATTAGGTGATAGGTATGAAGAAGATAGGGTGTATGCCCTTTTTGGGAGATGAAGATGCATAAGTTATTAGGCATTGGGTTTAGAAAGTGGAGGAGTCTCTTATAGAGATCCTAGTGCTAGTAGAAGCAAAGGTCAATTGCATAACACAAGTGCTTTAGAAAAGTGCACATTCTTAACAGGCAGGTGTGAAAGAACAAATAACTGCAGAGGTATTGTCTAGGATGGATTTTAAGGAGAAATTTGAAAACTAATAATATTCTAGACAATATAGAAGGAAGAAGGAACAAAAAATTATAGCCCTTCATCGTGAGAATATGACAATTTTGGAATATAAGATATGATTTCAGGATCTCTCTACATTTGCCCCTGCTTTGGTTCTGATTGAACAACATCGAATTAATCGACTTAAGGATGAGTTTAAACAAGAGTTAAGGAAAGGTTCAATTACCTTTCAGCCAGGAACAATATGGGAGTTGATAAAAACTGTAGTCTTTAAAAGTACTATGGGGAGAAGAGCTGCATAGTGTGTTTGGGCAAGGAAGTGGAGATATTAGGAAAAAGAAAGAGTTAACAACTAGAATGGGTAAACCAACTCTTCCTAAAAGAGGGGGAAGTAATGAACATCATCCTGCTCAGTCACAGTACATTAAAAAAAAGGGAAACATCTCCATAGATGGATGTTTTAGTATGTTCTCTTAGCCCAATAAAAAAGGATATTTTACGGGTTAGAGTGGTTTTGGGACTAGCAAAGAAGGGAGTTCTTCAAGAACTAACCCTCGAGAAGTAATTGAATACCTATATTATGACATATGTAATCGAGCATACCTAGGAGATTATAGTGTTACTGCAAGGAGGTGTTTTGTTTGTCGACAAGAGGGCCATTAATGGAAAGAGGGCAAATACTTAAAGGGTTGTTACTTATATAGAGGTATTGGTCATTTAAAAAAAAATTGTCTTAACAAATTTAAAGTATAAAGTCAGCAATAAGCATATACCATATGTTACATCCTATATTGGCTGGTGAGAGATTGGTAGCTGACCTTATTAAGAGTGCTGGTTGTTAACTTGACATACGTATTTTGGGGCGTCAGGCTCAAATGTGGACTTGCGTCACCAGAAACAAAATCGTGAAGGTGGTAAGGCCCAAAATGGACAATATATGGCAAGTGAGGCTGGGTTGTTACATTTAGTATCAAAGTCGACCTCACTGACTATCCGGTTGTGCCAACGGGATCATCGAGCTCCTTAAGAAGGTGAATTATCATATCCCACATCAATAGGTGAGGGATTGCTAGCTAGCCTTATTAAGAGTGTTGGTCGCTAACTTGTCATACATGTTTTGAGGCGTCAGGCTCGGATATGGGTTTGTGTCATTAGGAGCAAAACCGTAAGGGTAGTAAAGCACAAAGCGGATAATATATGACAAATTAGATTGAGCTTTTACACCATAAATAGACCCTAGAGAGAACATATGAGACCTACACTACTAGGAGCTAATGCTTGTAGGGGTAAAAGTTGAGGTCAGGGAGTTAGGACCTAAAATATAACTTATCAACTTGATCTGAAAGCTGCTAAAACTTCAACAAATGTAGTGGCAGGTATTATTGATATCAATATACAATAAGGATATACTTTGTTTCATCCTAGAGCTACCCATTCTTTTATGGCATGTAAATTTGTTGATGAATTAAATGTATCAAAAAGCAAATTAGAAATGGGGTTAGCTATTAATACATCGTTAAGGGGCATTATGGAAATAGATGATGTTTATAAAGGGTTAGGGCACAAATAGAGGGTTATAACTTTAATGTAATACCTCTAAAGATAGTTGATTTTGATGTAATTTTAGAGATGAAATGGTTGAGTTTTCATTAAACTACTATGAATTGCTATCCAAATATCATTACTCTTAGGGCATCTAATAGGAAAATGTTAAACTTTCATGGTGAAAGGTATGTGATAACTAATTATTTAATATTAGTAATGAAGGTGAGAAGATAACTTAACAAGGGATGTATAACTTGGTTTGGCATATGTAGTTGACAAAGAGAAATAAAACAAAAAAGTCCACATATCAAAAGAAAGTAAATAACAAAATTCCTACAGCTTGTTCTGACCTATATCGCAAGTCCTTTCCAAATTCTGATTCACCTGAAAATTTACCCTAATATAGAAAAATACCTCTGAAGTCCTGTAGTAAAGTTATAGCTCTATCCAATGGTTGGATTTAGAGTTATATTTAATAGTGTAGAACTAAATGATAGAAACTTTTAAGCTAAAATATGAATCTGACCTTACTTAGGTTGTATCACAAGGTTGAACCATATCATTCCCTCTCTCTTCAAAAAGATTTGCCCTCAAATCTTGAATCGGATTAGTAGTGACTTCATTAGCCTCTTCGTTTAAGCCTTTGTAATTCCTTTATTGCTAACACCTTTCTCTAGTAATATGTATGGAAGTAATGACTGACAAGAATTTTAGATAAGCATGCCATATTAACCATTTGCATATATAATTTTGAATGATAACAACAATGCTCTCCTTTATCTTTTATTTTTTTGGCTATGTACATTTTTTTCCCACGAAGCTTCAAGATCATATAATAATCTTTTACACTTATTAACTTCTTGTTCTAAAACCCTTAAACCATGCCTTAGTTTTTTGTATTCTTGAGCTAGAATCCTCCTTTTTTCCCTCTCCCTTGCTGAATACATGAAAAAAATAAGATAAATAGAAAAAGACAAACACACAACAAGAATTGAGTTTACGATAGGAAGAACACTGATTTAGACTCGAAATTACAAATCTAACTTTTGTTTGGACCAGAACTGATAAAAAAAATATGAAAGTGATGAAAATGACTCAAACAATAACAAAATATCCTAAATATGATAATAATATACTGGCAAGAACAAAATCAACAGAAACGAAATAAGTTTTGAAAGATAACACAAAATAGACCTGTTACGACAAGACAAAACCCAATTCTAGAACCTAAAGAAAACACTATCCAAATGACCTTGAATTTAATATATAGTATTTAGATACCAAGAACACAACAAATCTAAGTTTATAGGTCATTCTATATTGTATAGGTACCCAAACCCCTTGTATGATCAATTTATGGCAAAATTGAACCTCCAATTAAAACCTCAAGAAATCGATATCCAAATAAGTTCAAATTCAATATATGGTGCTATCTCACCCCTAATACATATAATGTTAAGTTTCAATTGATTCCAAGGTGATTTATTTATGGTTCACTAAGAATAATGTTTCTGCAGCAGAATTGAACCTTGAATTAAAATCTCAAGTAAACAATATCAAAATAAGTCCAAATTTTATATATATTATGATATCACCCCTAATATATAGAATATGAAGTTGCAATTGATTCTAAGGTGATTTGCTTATGGTTCACTAAGAGTTGTGTTTCTATGGTAGAATTGGACCTTAAATTCAAACATCAAGCAAATGATAACAGAATAAGCCCAAATTTAATATATGATGCGATATTATCCTCAATAGGAAAAATATCAAGTTTCAATTGATTTTGACATGGTTTGCTTATGATTCACTAAGAGTTGTGTTTATGTGGTAAAATTGAATCATCCTTCAAATTTCATATAATCTCTCTATTTATCTCTCTCTCTCTCTCTCTCTCTCTCTCTCTCTCTCTCTCTCTCTCTCTCTCTCTTATATATGCTAGTGATATGATTAGAGATAGTAACAAGATGAAATATAACATTTTTTTTCTTAGATGATGCAGACACAAAGAACAAGAAGATAAACAATGCAAATACTGAAAAACTTAAAGGAACACTAAAAAAAAAATAACATAAGGATATTCTTATTTCGAAGCCTAGCTCTGATACCAACTTATGTGAACCTCGTGATCATATGATTGAGCAACCCACAATCAAGATTGAGATTTGATCCCTGGAAGCTAAAATAGTTCTAATAGAAATGTGACACGGTGAAAACTTGTCTCAAGACACCAACACTATTGGAATAAAGTATAATGATGCCACAAAGCTAGTTCATCTTCAATAATTCAGATTCAGTTCATTCAAGAACTGAAGAATGCAAAAATCACTCTCACATGTTAAAACTAAAAAAATCAAAAGTGATATTCATTAATGCCTCTAAAATTTAGGTTACATATGTTTAAATAATTCTTGAAAAATTAACCTAATGGATCTACTCTTGTAGGCTGAACTAACCTACATACAAAACTGACCTAAAAACCCTAAACTAAAAAGCCCATAACCTGATCCCAACAAGCCTTGGATCCTAGCTTAAAATAAAGTTTTAATTAAGCCTTTCTTTTCTTGTGTAGCTAAGATGAATAAGAAATCCTTATAAGAAAAGGATTCTAGAACATTAATGAATTGTTGCCACTATTGGAAATTATAGTTTAGTACATTAAAGATTCTTGTGGAACTAAAAAATTCCCAAAACAAGCTGTCACATCCTTTTAGAAAAAAGATCCTTGCTAAATAAGAAGTTCATAAGTCAAAAGAAAGTAAATAAAAAAATTCATACAACCTATTCTAACCTATATCGTAAGTCTTTTTTGAACTCTGATTCACCTAAACATTTACCCCAACATAGACAAATACCTTTGGAATCTTTTAATAAAGTTTTAGCTCTATCCAACAATTAAATTTAGAGTTATGCTCAATAGCGTAAAATTGAATGGTACAAAATTTTGCACTAAAATTTGAATCTAACCTTGTAGAGGTCTATCACAAGGCTGAAGCGTATCATAAAGGACTTTCTATATGTTTTTTTTAATGAATTACTAAGGCTACCATTCAAAATAAAGGTGGAGATGTTAATAGATGTGTTGCCAAAAACAATTTCTATATCTCAATCACCTTATTAGATGGCTCATTTGGAGTTAGCAAAAGTGAAGGAGTAAATACAAGAGTTGCTTCACAAAGGGTCTATTCTACCTAGTAACACCACTTGGGGAACTTCTATTTTGTTTGTAAACATGAACAATAGCACTATAACTTTGCATTAATTATAGGCAATTGAATTGGGTGACTATAAAAAAATAGATACTTGTCCTCTCAGATTGATGATTTATTTAATCAATTAAAAGGAGCCTAACTAAGGTAACATGACATGAAAATATAAAATAAACTCGAATCATAAAAATAGATTATTAAATCATATAATTGTAAAGGGACATGAAGTAAAGATCACAGCAGCATGGCAACATTAAAGAATCTTACACCGGTAGATATGAATATAGCAAGGGCATTTTGATTTCATATGCAATTAAAATTCAGAATCTAGTGTCTTGCTCGGTATGTTAAGCACATGTATCATAAAGACAATGAAAAGCAATTAGCTAAAAGCAACTCTGCAATAATGAGCCAAATTAGTGAATCCCTATGTTTATTGGTCAATTATAATAGGATCTCCCATATTTATTCATGTCTTATTGATCAATAATTTATTATATTAGTAAAGATAAAACGCTTTAAATTATTCCATATTTTAGTGAGAAAGAGTAGGATAATTGATCAGCAACCTGGAGTCTAGACAAGTCTGGACAGTGCTTTGAAATCTACAGGTCAAGGTAGGTGTGACAAGGTGTTTTGTGTTAGTGTTGTAGAAAAGAAAGCAGACAATACTAAAACAACATTTTCAAGTAAAAAATGTAACGCTGCTACATATTTTGAATTTATTTCTTTCTCAAGTTCTTACTACTTGAAAAGTCCATTCTTGTTTCCCACTTCTTATAAGTTAGAACACTAGTATTTTGTGCTTTGTGATATGGTCAAAAGGCATAAAATTCCATATTAACAAGAAGCAATTCTAAGGAATGATATTTCCTATTGATCTTGACAAGTTAGCATGATCCTTTTGATCAAACACAACAAACACTAAAACTTCATAACAGAATCAAGAGGCAATATATATATATATATATATATATATATATATATATAGTGCGCTCATGTGTGTGGTTGCTATAACTAATAACTATGATTTAGGTTCCAAACTTAGTATATTGATATACATTTCAAAAAAATTCATCACACAAGTATTAAATGCAATTCATAATAAGTCTGTGTAAATACTTCTTAACAACTAAGAAACTTAAGTTAGAACATAAAAAAATGGTGCAAACATGAAAAACAAAAACAATGAGAACAGCTCAACCAAAACAAAAGGAATTAATTTGAATAAAACTACCTCAGCCCTTTTTTCTCATCACCAAGTTGAGAGCAAAATTCTATAACAAGCTTTTCATCTATGTTGTTGCATGCATAAACATTAATAGGAATCAGTCATATATCATGTAACAGATGGCAAAAGAAAAATCAAGTACTTACCTTCCAAACCTCAAAACATAAGATATCAATGGATTTTATGAACAAAAACAAACAACAGGTGTTGCATAAAAGAATCAAAATGGTCTGGCACTTTTTGATATTATGGGCACGAATCGCATGATTCAAAAATCATACTCATAAAGTGAACAAAAAGTTCTTAATTGAGGAAAAGTAACAAAATTATTTGCTATTAAAATGTGCAAATGAAGAAATTGTCATACATGTTATAAGAAATCAATATTTAAGATCACTGATTACTTTGACTCCCCAGCTCCCTTCTAATTAATTAGTTTCCCTAGTAGTGATCAACTAAGAAAACTAATTCAGAAGCTCCATATATATATAAAAAAAAAATCAAGGTTATAGATCACTTACCAATAGGTTGCAATTTGCAGAAATAATTCTTTTCCACCAAGATTGATTGATTTGCTTCTAGGAGTACAAGTTAGTGGAGATTTGGATTTTGAAGAATAGTGGGAAAAAAATAGAGAAAGAGAAAGGGCTCAAGGTGAAAGAGAGGTAGATTGTAGAGATGGTTCATTTCGAATTTGAAAATTGAAAGTTTGAAACACTGGAACTAGATGGACTTTGAGAAAAAGATAAGTTAGGACACTAAGTTTTTTACTTTTTGGTGCAATTAATGCAATATATATATATATATATATATATATATATATATATATTCCTTTTAAACTCGTTAAATAAGGTTCAAAATCATGATTTTACATAATTTCAACATTTTAATATGATTTTATCACTTTTTGACTTTTTAAGTTGATCGAACACGATAACATATATTGACTCGTAAAATCATGTTAACAATTTATGATCTGATTGGAACTTTTTTTTTTTGTGTGGTTTCCAGTTGAATAGTAAGAGTTTATATTATACTTGTTTGAAATACCATTAGTGAATCCTCTAACCTTGACATGAATTTTTATCATTGTTTAATCTTCACATTAATCTTCTAACTTAAAGTTCTCATCAACTTCTTCTTTTCTTTATTATTATTATTACTACTACTACTATTATTATTGTTATTATTGTATTATTGTTATTCATAATTTATATAATTAACCTCCTTGTTGTCTGACCCCGGTCTTGCCGAGTTATTTATTACTTTGATACTCCTGCACTTGGGAGAAGACATCAATCTTTTGGTCATGTCAGGTGACCAACCCTTGACTTGGTGGCAATCATTATCTTCTTGTCTGCCAAAAATATCATTACTAACATAAGAATTTGAATCAACCTTACCATGAAAGTTTTATAAAATTATCTCAGCTTTCCAGAAAAAAAAAATTGAGGTCATTTAGACTTCTAGAACTCAAGATATAGGTTGAACACTGAACAATATCTAAGCTGGAGGATAAATTCGGACTTCTACGTTATTTCTAAGATTTGGACTTCCAAACAGCAGAATTGAGTTTTGCCTTCCACACGAAAGTTTTAGGCCTATGTCTTAACTTTCCATCCATATAAAGTAGACCTAAATTCAAGATCTACAGGTCCAAATATGATCCAATTACCAAACATTGTTTCAGTTTGGACTACACCAGCATCTCTTTTCTAAGTTTAGTCCTTTCTTTATCCTTTCAATTTCAATACTTCAACTCATCAATTAATCCTTATATTTATGTGATAGGCCTACATTGAGGATTAACATTTACTGTAAATTAAAGTTATCCAATGGTATTAGACTTATTATTATAAAACATGCTTTAATTAAGGAGTTATTAAGACTTCAAGTGCAAAATAATGATATAAAACCTTGATAAAAAATACACTTTTAAGTACTAATCAACCATCTAGTATGCTAAATGCCTTTACTATATAAAAAAAAATATATATGATTAGTTCTTTACTTAGCCATCATCTAAAAAAAAAACTTATATCTTTATTTAGCCATCATCTAAAAAAAAAACTTATACTTCATTACTTAGCTAAATATTCATGATCTTACATTATATCTTATCTTGAGTGATTAATAGGTTATGTATCTGTATTTCTTTAATAAAATCAATTATTAAATATGCAAGTGGCACTTGAAAATATTTGGAATTCAGGAAGAGCTTTAGTAAGGGCTTGAGAGTGATTATTTAAATCTTGAGTCTTGAAAAATGATTTAGTTGTAAAAAGTGAGAAATGATTTAGTTGTAAAAAGTGAGGCATCATCCATAAAGAAAGCCATAAGTGATAGTAGAAATCCTAATTGATCCTTTAGGAAGTGAAATAAGCAGTTAATTCCAAACAAGTATAAAATTTTATGCATATATGTCTTCCTTGATCTTTTTACTTTTATATGTTCTTGCATTATATTTATGTGTATGGATTGAAATGGCTAGTTAGGGTTTTGATGCTCTGATTTAAATTAAAAATTAAATAAATAGCACTCTGTCTCCAAAAACAATTAATTCACCCTTTCTTTGATGTCCTAGGATAACAATTAGTAAATTGTTAGTTTATTTCTAAGTTCAACCGGTTGTCAGGATATGTTTGCTATAAGGATCAAGAGAGGGATAATTTTCCATTGTATTTACTTGTATTTGACACGAGTTAGTTGAGAAAAGAGAAGAGTTTTCAAGGAGGATAACAATTAGTTAAATACTAGATTAGTGGCCCGTATGACAACGCGGGTTAGACAATATTTTTTTAACCTGAAAAAATAAATTTGGAGATGATCATGTCTTTAAAGAAGTGATAGAAATTTGATAATCGATTTAGATTTTGATTAATTTAATAAATTTGAAGAGTGATTAGTACTTAAAAGTGCATTGATAAAAAATAAGCCAACAACAACAAAAAAAAAATGAAAAAAAAATATAGCTTTAGGCAAAGCTGAGTTAATTCGTAAAATTCATAATTTGGATATGAGATATATCAAGATTACGTGTCTATCGTACATATTAGATCATAACATCGGAATAATTTTATAGAAAAAATTAAGGATAAATAGAAATGAAACTACAAAAATTAAAAAGAAAAATATAGATTAAGATATTTAATAGTACAACATGAGTCATTTACATAATTGTATATAATGAATTTGTTTATTAAAATTAATTTGTAATAAAAATTAATAGACACATAAAAATTATTGAATCAAATGAAATGAAAGAAATACTATATAAAAATAAACATTTTTAATTTATATGAAATATAAAAAAATTACAAATAAACCATATTAACTTGATGAGAAATTAAAAACACACAATATAAAAAAATAAAATTAAAAAATATTTTAAAAAAGACATAAAAGGATATTAAGTGGAAAAAAACAAAATAAAAATACAAATAAAGGAAAAGACTCATGCACCTGAAACTGTTATTTTTTTAAGTGATAGGCGACATGTTATTCACTCTTGTTGTTTTTTTATAAAAAAAAAATAGAAAAACGATATGTAGTTTGTTATAGTAGATGATATATCATTTACCAACTCAAAATTCAGCCTCCACTGTGATGGCCGAAAAATCAGGTCTATAAGATTTTTTTACCAAAAACCCTATTTTTCGACCATGCAGCTCCCTATAAACACCCTAAAGCACCAATAAACTAAATTATCAATCTAATAAATCCAAAAACAATCCAAACCACTAAATGAAACCAAAAAACATAGTGCATCCTTAACCTATATATGGTTTTTTAGGCTACATTGAAACTTAAAATAACCACCATAAAGACTCATCCAGTTAAACCTATTCATATCAATTTTAATTTGTTTAGTGATTAGAATTATTACTAGTGAAGAGTGATTAGTACTTAAAAGTGCATGACACCTGAGCTATGAAAGGAACTTGATTTGTTGTTAACATAAGTTATAATCATGAATGCTTGACGAGATTTACAAGTATTAGCATTAATTGAATAAGATGACTAATGTAATCATGTTAACAATATATAATCTGATTGGAACCTCCTTTGTGTGTGGTTTCCAATTGAATAATAAGAGTTTATACTATACTTGTTTTATATACCATTAGTGGAACCTCTAACTTTGACATTTGTTATTATTATTGTTTAATCCTTACATTAATTTTCCATCTCCAAGTTCTCATCATCATCTTCTTCTTCTCTTTCTTTATTATTATTACTATTATTATCATTGTTGTTATTATTGTTATTAGTATTATTATTGTTGTTGTTATTATTATTATTATTGTTATACTACTGTTGTTTATAATTTGTACAATTAACCTCCTTGTGATTCGACCCCGGTCTTGCCGGGTTATTTATTACTTCGACACTCCTGCACTTGGGAGAAAATATCAATCTTTTAGTCATGTCAAAGAGCTTTCTTTCTCTTCATCAGAATTCTGCGATTTCTCTTTTTCTTTTCATGAAAAAAAATTGAAAATAAAAAAATAAAATTTGATACAAAAATGTATTTTTTAAATTAATTTGTTTAAATATTAATCTTTGTATTAAGTTTTACTTTTATCACGCAATTTTTTTATTTCTACCAAATATCCTTAACATTTCTCTCCTGGCACTTTTTGCACTTTAACTTCACCCCTTCAGATTTTAATCCCTTAATATTTTTCCTCTGAATTTCTAATCACGTACAAAAAAAAGGAAAAAAAAACCTTGTATTAGAAGGAAAGATGGATGATTACACAACCAATCACCGACCATACATAGTTGAGAGATTACTAACATATATATATATATATATATATATATTCTTCTTTGAATGTTTTATATTACTAATTCAATTATTCTATCCTATTTTTTTAATCTCTATATCTCCATTTGTTCAATTCTCGATAAATATGTTAGTAATCTCTCAACCATGTATATATATTAAATGCAATAAAGTGATGGGAGGATATCCATAGTAATGTTATTTGTTTTTTAAAGTATTGTTTTAAAATATGTTGAAATATTTTATTTTTTATTTTTTAAAATTTATTTTTAATATTCATGTATTCAAATAAATTTTCTTAAATGTTATCGAAAATACTTTTAAAATACAAACCGGCTCTTATTAATAAATTTTTAAAATAGATGGAAACTGATCGGTGGATTTACATGGAAACTAGATGGACAACTCGAGTTAGAATATAAATAACTTGATATCGATTTACATGTAAAAGACTACATAACCAGGCAGGCAGGCAGGCGGAGAGTGAGGAGCAGAGGAAGCGACGGCGGAGAGAACGCGGCCAGCAATCTCTCGACAAACTGTGGACCTGGTCAAACTTTTCTTTCTTTAGAAAGCAGAGGGAGAGAGAGAGAGGTGATATTGATTAATCAGTAATATAATAAATAAATAAATGGATGGATGATAGATGAGAGAAGATTGGATGAGAACCACACCGCCATCGTTACTTTCCCTAACAATTGACACAGCTGTCCTTAACGTCTCCAACTTTTCTGATCTCTCTTCCATACCTGATCACATTATCCTCGATCTCTTCCTGGTACTTCTCTTCTCTTCGCTTCCTTTATTTATTTATTTTCAGAAGAGGTGATCTCTAGATTTAGATCTATCTAGAAGTTTGCCCTTTTTTTTAAATTTTGTTTTTTGCTTCACTTATTCCGTAGCAACATCCTGCATTCTGATTTTCTTTCATGCTCTGTGATTTTATGGTGATTGCGATGAGATGAGACTGGGAGTGTTTGTTTCTAATTTGATATTGATCCATGTTATTTTGTCCTGGATTCTTATACAACACGAAGCTCACACATAGAATTGATTTACTAATAGTTTATTTATTTACAATATGAAAGCACAAAATTAAAAGGTATATGCTAAATGCTCTTTGCTTGTTGCTCTATCATGTTCTCTTTTAAGTTGGAATAAAGAAAGCTATGGTGATATCAGTTCTCACAAGGAGTTGGATTAGATCAGTTATAATTTCAATTATCCATGAATCACAAGCATGGAGATTTACATAATTGTATCAAATCAACCAGAGAAGGGAATAATAATGAGATTAAGCCTTTTAGGCTGCGGCATTCCATAGAGGTGAAGTTTTTTTCCCTTCCAATGAGAGCAGCCGTTGAGATTTACATTCAATTTTCTTTTAGTTATTTGGCATGATGGGAGTGGTATCAAAGATTTGAGATCCCTTGATTTCAAGGAAAATTGGTGTTTGATTGTTTGGAATGATGCAGAAGAATCCTTGTATCCAACCCCAACTAGTTTGGGATTGAGGTTTGGTTGTTGTTAAAGTTGTTGTTCTGTAATATGACCTGACATGCTTTGTTATGTTTTATAATGGTAATTTTTTCCGTGCACTATTGGTAGTTACCTTTTGCATTATGCTTTTATGAAAGCTGAACATATAACACAACATAAGGCAAAGCGGTTATGATCATTTTGTATTTATTCGTTGCATGATGTACATTTTTAATTTAAAATTATCAAAGAACTATCTCAACCCAAAGATTAAGCTCTTAGATCAAGCCCCAAGAATGGTTTTATATGCTCTAACATAACCATTCAAGTGAAAACCCTTTTATCTTGAAACTTGCACATGCCTGCAACCACCTTATGCTGAAATTTTTAATTTAATCTGAAGAATAGGGGGGTGGTGGGATTTGAGCTGTTATTGTTCGGTCATTAAAGTTTTGATACTATATCAACAAACCGTCTCAATTCAAAAATTTAAGTTGTTAAGTGGGTCTCAAAAATAGTTTTATATGCTCTAACAAGAATTTACTTTGAAAGGTTGTGTGCAACAAATTCATTACTGACATCGTGAAATGTCTATGTTAACATGTTACTCTGAAACTTTTGATGTGGTAATGGAATAAAATCTTCACGTTGATATGAGTTTGAAGTTCTCTTGCAGTTAGAAGAGTTGCATTTCACCTAGTTTATCAGATTGCTGGCAAATCCTATCTTGGCTTTTTTGTTTGCAATATTGCTTCTGTTACACTGAATAGTTTTGACAGGAAGGTCATAAGGTGAAGTGACGTGAAAGTGAACATCTTGCTTAGGCAATAGCAATTTCATCTGCTGCTTTGTGACCATTGAGCTCATTTGATACTTTCATAGCTTTGTCTTGGCTGATTTTCTAGCATTTCCATTCCATCTAATGGTTTGATTCAATGTTTAGTTCCATTCAATGTTTAGTTCCATTAAGCTATTGTAATTTTTTTCCCTTGCAATTTTTGCTGCTATAAGTAATGCAATGCAAGGCATAGATTGTCACTTAAACCAAAGCAATAAATATTCCATTCACATCTGAGCTATAAAAAGCCAATCTGTTATCTTTTCTCCTCAGTTGTAACTGCTCTTCTACTCCTTAATTTCTTTTGGTCCATTTCATATCCAATTGTAACATTGTTTTTTCCATGTTGAGCAGAGAACACTGAAAGCTGGAAAACTGACTGAGAAAGTTCTGAAATTGTTTGTGGCGACAGGAAATGATGAAGTCCTTGCATTCATCCAGGCATTGAACATCCAACATGTCATAACCCCTGTCCTTCCTACTAGTGAGTTGTATTTGAAATTTTTTCATCCTATTCTTCCAGATGTTTTGAGCTGGATTTTGAAGCTTTTCTCTTTCATTTTGATTGTCTATTGATAGGATGTTCTGAGAAATTCTAAGATAGACAAAATTGTGCATGAACACTTGGATACATTTTAAACCCAAACACGAGCTGCTTTTAGGAGAAACAATCTCTTGGTTCTGGATCTTCATTTTTGTAACTTGGGAAGATGTCTCTAGCTAACATCAAAGACAGTGAGGTTGACATTGTGATAGGAGCACTTCACTCAGACCTGACATCATTTATGAATGAGTGGAGACCCATATTCTCCCGATTCCACTTGATAATTGTCAAAGACCCTGATCTCAAAGAGGAACTCAGGATACCAGAGGGCTTTAATTTTGATGTCTATTCCAAGTCTCATATCGACCGGGTGGTGGGCTCTTCTTCCTCCATAGTCTTCTCCGGCTACTCATGCAGGTATTTTGGCTTTCTTGTATCTCGTAAGAAATACATTGTCTCAATCGATGATGATTGCATCCCAGCTAAGGACAGTAAGGGTTTTATAATAGATGCTGTGGCCCAGCATCTTGCTAACCTGACCACCCCAGCCACTCCTTTTTATTTTAATACTCTCTATGACCCTTATCGTGAGGGAGCAGATTTTGTTCGTGGGTACCCATTTAGCCTGCGTAGTGGGGTTACGTGTGCTCTGTCATGTGGACTCTGGCTTAATTTAGCTGACTTAGATGCCCCTACCCAAGCCCTGAAGCCAGGACAGAGAAATTCTCGATATGTTGATGCTGTTATGACCATTCCATCTAGGGCCATGATGCCCATCAGTGGAATCAACATTGCTTTTGATCGTGAGGCTGTGGGGCCGGCTTTATTGCCAGCTTTGAAGTTGGCTGGGGAAGGAAATCTTAGATGGGAAACAATGGAAGATATTTGGAGTGGAATGTGTGTTAAGGTTGTGTGCGATCACCTTGGTCTTGGTGTGAAAAGTGGGCTACCGTATGTGTGGAGAAAAGACAGAGGTAGTCCGATAGAAAGCTTGAAAAAAGAGTGGGAAGGGGTAAAGCTGACGGAGGAAATTGTCCCGTTCTTTCAGTTAGTGAGGCTGCCACAAACAGCAGCTACAACAGAAGACTGCATCCTTGAGATGGCAACAACAGTGAAGCAACAGTTAGGACCATCAAATCCTGTTTTCACTCGTGCTGCTGAAGCCATGGTTGAATGGGTCAAGCTGTGGAAGGCAGTTGGGTCTGGTTCCTCTCCTTTGTAGAAAAGGGTGGTTTTGATGGTTATGTTTCTAGTTCCGATTACTGTGTTTGCTTGCAACTTATGCCTTTTGTGAGGTAGGAGTAAAACATGTTAACTATATTTATGGTTTGTTTTAATTTTGTGTTTGAGGGGAGCCGTTATGACAATCTTGCCTCTTACCATGTAATTTAAACAAAAGTGGCAGAACGCTTTTGAGCTGGGACATGTGACTTAAAGGGGGCTGCTTTTAAATTACATTCTAACACGAAGCAGGATTTAAAAGGGTGGGTCGGAGTGTTTTAGTAATTATTATTTAAAATGTTTTTTATTTAAAAGTATATTAAAATACTATTTTTTAAAAATTATTTTTAATATGATTTGAAAATATTAGAAAAATTAATTTAAAAAAAAATAAAATTTTAAGTGACATGTTAGTGGTGAAATGAAAATGAAGAATTCTCCATTATGCACTCTTATTTTTTTGTCATAATTTTTTCTCCTTGAAGTGATTCTTGTTGACGATAATGAGATGAAATCTATAGTATTTTTTTTTCCTTCTTACTATGATTATGGTATATTTGCTCTTAACATAAATGAAAATATATGTAATATATTTTTGGTGTAACCACATATTAGCTCCCAATTGATATAACAATTATCAATTCGGCTGCCAGACTATATATATCAATTAGTCTACCACATCCAAACCTTTGACTTTTGCTAGAGAGATGGCAAATACGAACGTTATCCACAAAATAAAAGAACTCTAAAAGATCTGTTCATTCATATAACATTGTTCACTTTTCTTTTCTTTTTGTTATTCAAGTTTTTTTTAAATTTAGTCACCAATTGTTTTTTAATTTTTTTCTTATACACTGTATTATATTGGATTTTGGTCCAATAATTTATTTGGATTACTTTTCTACAAGGTTCTTAAATGTTAAAAAAAGCATTCTCACATTTGATTGATATTTAAATTTGCAAAAACAAATCCAATTTTATTAATAGAGAATACACAAATTCAAATTAACATTATGGTTAAAGGAAAGAGGTTTTATTTATTTATTTATTTTAACATTTAAGAATCTATCTTTAATGATATACTCCTTTATGACAAATGTAGGATAAAGTTTAGAAATATTATCCTAACCATAAGATAATAGAAAACCTTCATGAGGTTCTTATAACTCATAAAATTGAATATCTTTTTAACTCCACCAATACTTGCAAAATCCTCTTCTAGAAAATTCATATCATGGGACTTTATCTTAGTCATTCCTCTATTAGAATATTTACTATACATAACATAGTCCTTAAAGTACTCAACTATTTAATAAAAATATGTTTGGTTGCTTTGGAACCTAATTTACCATATTTATGTAAAGATTTATGAGCATAACTGATAAATTTTCATAGGTATAAGCCTTTTAAATTAGATTTTTCATCATTCTAAAAGTTCACGGAGGATAGGGGAAATGAATTTTAAGGATATATAGTTAAGAATATGGGAAACAATCAATAGTGTATCTTCCAAAAATTAATTAGAAAGTTAGCTTATGTCATCATAGACCTTATCTAAAAGTGTATAATTCTTTCATTATACATAACACCTTTATTTTTTTACAAACTGTAAAGAATTGTTAATTGTCTGCATATCTTTTTTTTCCTTACATAGTTCTTTGAATTGTTCTAATAAATACTTTCG
Organism: Populus euphratica; assembly: GCF_000495115.2. Lineage (NCBI taxonomy): Eukaryota > Viridiplantae > Streptophyta > Magnoliopsida > Malpighiales > Salicaceae > Populus > Populus euphratica. The sequence continues at coordinate 39,448 of NW_011500473.1, read as the reverse complement.
ACCTCTATCAGTACAAAGAATCTTTAAGTTGCTCTCTTTTTTTATCCTAAACTTATGTCAAAAAAATATCTGAAATAATCTAAGGCATTTAATCGGTGAGATAACATGTACACAACACCACACCAGGAGCAATCATTTGTGAAAATTAGAAAATAAGAAATGTCATGACATGCTTTTATATTCATAGGTCCATAAGTATTTGATGTACTAGATCTAACGAGTAGCTTTTCTTTTTAGCCTCACCAAAAAGCTTTTTGCGTGATTTTCCTACCAAACATGGCTTATATATATAAGCATGCTTATTTTAGTAAATGAGTCCAATAAGTCATCTATAGCTAGTCTAGCCAATCTATCTTATCATATGTGTCCTAATCTTGTATATCATGTAATTAAATTAGATATAATATCAAAAGAAGTAACGCATGTCATTAAAACGATGTCATTATTAAATGCAAGTCCAAATCCAACATAAAAGAACCTTTACCAAATTGACAAAGTCCAATAAAATTTAAACCTAAATAAATATTCATTTGAGTACTTTCCAAGTAAAAAAAAAAAAAACCTAAAGAGAATAAAACTAAAACTAATAAGATATTACAATAGACATTTGAGGCATACAACACGTCATATAAACAATAAGTTGCATTTAGTGCACATTTTTAAACAATATATGCCAACTTCAAAGACATCAACTTAAGTGTCATCACCCATAATAATGTAATGGTTATCTGCTGGTAGACACCAATAATCTATATATCCAACTCAATCTTTAGTTATATGTTTTGTTGTTCTCGTATCTATGATCTAACTAAAGATAATATGAGTAACAAATATGTGTAAGTATATATACCAATAAAAGAGTCTGGATAGAGTTGTACCTTTTTTTGGCTTAAAGCAATCCCAAGCGAAGTGATCCAATTTTTCATAGTTGTAGAATTTAGCCTTGGTTATGTTATTTTTTTCTACTCTTACCTCTATGGCATTTGGTTATTATGCCAACTTTTGGTGCTAAATTTGCAGCATCATCTTGTAGAGCTCCGTTTTATTTTGTTGTTCTTTGTGTTTAGGCTTGAATACCCTACATTGTCTAATTTTAATTGTTAAAATTATAGTATAATTTGCCTATATATGCTTAAATTAAAGTTCAAGATGTTAACCAATATGATTCTAGGTCTTAACATCCTCATTATGTGTTAGCAACATCTTCATATGGCTTCATAAGGATTCAAGTCAAGATCTAATGACAATCTGGACTTATTGTTCATTAGTGATATTATTACTAGTTGCTTACAACTCTCTAATCACGAAGAACATCACTCCAAGGTGTTTCGCTATAGATTACTTTAGATCGATTATATATTGGTTAAATTTAAAGGTTAAGGCTCATAAAGTAGTTGGTGTCATGTTACCAAATTTCACCTTAAGTTAGTATTACATTTCTTTAGCAATCCGATGGATCTCAAATTCTTTAATTAGGTCATCCTATATAAATCTTAACATAGCAAAGCATGCAGTTCTACCCTTACCGACATAAGCCTTATAGGCTTGTTGGTCATACTAGTGTTCAATAGTTATTCTTTTCTTATGTTGGATCATCCTATTAGTCAAGGTCTCTAGTACTTCTTTCTTATTTAAGAGATAATAAATTCTCTATGCTAAATGTCATAGTTATTTCCATCAAGTTTCTCATTTTTGGTCAATTCAATTACCAAATTATTAGAGGTTATTTTTTTTGTATTCATTGCACAATTTAAATAAGCCATATATCTTTCATTTTGTTCTTTATCTAATTAGATAATAAATTTTTTCTTAAATATTAAAATAAAAAAAATACAACGAAAGCTAGTAATGATCTCCTAACATGTAAGTTATAATATTATATCTTATTAACCAAGATTAAACCAACTTGTTTTAAATATGGTTAAGTAGGTCATTATAAAAGTCAATGTAAAAATAAAAACAAAAATAAATTCAAGAGTTAGAAATAGAAGATAAAATTAGAAATCAAATTGTCAACCTTTTTAATTTAGATATTGACATCAATATTTAAGAAAGTCCTATCGATGAAATACTAGTCATTCAAAATAATAAAACCTTAAGTGAATTAGATAGTGATCAAGAAAATGATAATTGTAGTTTAACAATTTGTACTTGTTCGTTCAAAGAAATTAATATAATAATTTAATATGAGATGTTATTAATAAAACTTATGATCCTGAAATCAAAAAAGAATATCTTCTCAAACTAAGACACCTAGTTTCAAATGAAAATAGACCAAATGATATAAAGCCATATAATCTTCAACAAATTTTAAATCAATTTCCTATACAACAAAGCTCAACTACAATTCAAGACTTATTACAAGAAATTAGAGAAATGAAAAAAGAATTAAGACAACTCACTACAATCAAAATAAAACTCAATTAAAATGATTATTATTATAAAAACAAGATCGTTTTTCTGACCAAGAAGAATTCATAAATAAATAATTACTTGCAACATCTCAAGAATTAATAAACACAATAACAAAAATAAAATTTCAAAAATGGTATATAAAAATAGCATTAGTCATTAACAATGAACATCAAATTAAAATAATTACTCTTATAGATTCTAGAGTAGGTCAAAATTATATTTAAGAAGAATTTGTACCAACTAAATATTATGAAAAGATCATATAAATATTAAGTGGCGATAATGGTAAAAAACTTCAAATCAATTACAAGTTATCAAATGTTCACATATGTAATTAAAAAATTTGTTTTAAGAATATTTTTATAATTGTTAAAGTTATGTGTCAACAAATGATTTTAGAAACTCCTTTTCTAACTCAAATATATCCATTTAAACTAAGCAATCAAGATATCAAAACAAAAATATTTGGTTAAGAAATAATTTTTAAGTTTATATTATCCCTTAAGCCAATAGAAATAAATAATTTTTAAAACAAGTCAATTGATAAATTAATTTTTGTAATTAAAAAAACACCTACACTCATTAAATTAAGAAATATATTATTAAAAAATTAAAAATGTTAAACTTCCCTAAAATCAATAAAATATTAAACAATTTCAAGAATTATATGAAAAGAAAATATGTTTCAATTTACCAAATATCTTTTGGAACAAAAACTATTATACAATTCAATTACCTTTTGAAAACAGGTTTGATAAAAGAAAAATCCCTACAAAAGCCAAACCTGTTCAAATGAATCAAGACTTAGTCAATTAATACAAAACATAAATCAATAGACTACTTAATAAAGGTTTCATTAAACCAATTAAATCTTATTGGTCTTATACCTCTTTCTATGTTTAAAATCAAGCTAAAATTGAACATGGAGTTTAAATGATTGTCATCAATTATAGACCACTAAATTAAATTATTTAGTGAATTAAATATCATATTCCAAATAAGAGTGATATCATTAAAAGACTTTATAATGCTTTAATATTCTCAAAATTTGATATGAAATCTTGTTTTTAACTAGTTTAAATAGATGAAAACGATTGCTATAAAACAACCTTTATTATCCTAAAAGGAATGTGATGTCCTTCAGTCTAAAAATACCCCTTTATAATTTTTAAAGATCATGAATGATATTTTTTATTCTTATTTAAAATTATCAATTGTCTATATAGATGATATTTTCGATCTTTACTAAAGAGTCATATGCTATAACCTCTTCAAGACTAGTTTACTAAACCACATGTCGTATTAATTAAACTCGTGTTAGGTCTTATTTTGTGAAACCAACTATTACCTTAACCAACTAGTTTTCAATTTTGTTAAACTCTTTTAGTCCTATTACTTTACCTTTAAACTATACTCAAGCTTTATAAAATTTTAAGAAACAACCAGTTTCAAAAAATCTTTTAAAATCTTCTCAAATTAAACTTGTCACTCATTGCATAACAAAAAAATATAATTTATATATTTCACATTGAAAATAAATCCCTTTGTGAATACTTAAATCAAATTAGTTCTCATTATTATCCTTTAGGATTTCATTTTTTTCTAGTATATCTTACAAAATTAAGACATTTTTATGAGTTTATTTTGGTTGATACTGACTTGATCGAAATAACTCTTAATCAAGATAAAATCAACTCTTAAAGACTTGTTTTTTCAAAACTTAAAATCCTCAAAGTTTAAACTTTTTGAGATTGAAATCAAAGTCCTTGTGTTTTGAAATCATTTTATCAAAACTTTTAACCCAATTCTTGTAGTTATTTTGACTGTATGGAAGCCTAACATTGTGTCTTTTAAAAATTTATGATAATTCATGATTTATCTATGTTGATAAGAATTACTCACAAGATTTTCTAGTGTGGTTTGCTAGTGGTTGGTGAGAGGTTTTATCATTAGAAGCTAATATTATTTTTAACAAAATTCTAAAAGGACAAAAGGTTTTTTTTTTATGAATTTAAGCAAACCAACTCCATTCTTCCATCACTACATTTTATGTTAACCTTTGGCATACCATGGATAATGTGTTTGGATTATCAAATAAGAAAAGATGATGGCATTGGGCTTTCCCATGGCTATTTAGGATTTACAAAGTAAAATAATGGTCTTAGTTCAATGAAAATCAAGCTTACCTCCATACTATAACAATTTGGGTAGAATCCCCAAAATCTTAACAGGTGCAAACTTTTTCATCTCTAGTTTAATAAATATTTTTAACATAAAGAAGAAAAATTTAAGCTAATCTTACATCTTTTGATTTTAAATTTAAATACAAAAAGAAACTTCAAGAAGCTCTATCATAGATTTCAAGTTTATCTAGTGAAGAATAAGATCTTACCCTAGATAGTATAGATCCAGATCATGGTCCCTACTTGATGGAGCAATTATATGATTTTTAGACTCGTCAATGCTCATTCGTTTCAAGTGACGCTAGACAATTTATTAATTCAAAATTCTCTATAATGTTATCATCCATTTTAATAAATCGATAAAACTTCAATAATAATTCCAAGAATCTTTTCCTTAAATGATAACAACAATTTTCATGTGATAGATAACCATTAACATTAACTTTAAAAAGTTTCATGTGCAGTGAATTTTGACATATGATGTCTCATTCAACAAACATCATCTATGATAATTTCAAAATTCAAGAAAATTTTAATTTTTTTTAAATCTGAGCACTATAAATACTATGTTTCTTATATGTACATCCAAGTGTTTTTAGAGTTGATTTCAATTTTAGTTTGAGAAAATAATCATTCTTATAATGCTCATAATCATCCAGTAATATATTTTTATTTTCAATAAAAAGTTTACATTATTTTCAACTTTAGTTTTAATATCTTCAATCAAAATATATATGTGATGTCATATATATATAAGATTAAAAATACAAAATTCTTAAGAAAAAGTAATAGAATATATATCATAATAAAAATTAGTAGAATATATGAAAAAAGAAAGTTTACTATAAAGATCATTAAACTATAAATAAGAAATATAAAATATTTTGAAAATCAATAAAAGCTAAACCATTATTTTTAAAAGATTTTTTTAAATTAAAATGACACATTTTATGATGCATAATTGTCCCTTAGATTGGTAATTTAAGGTTTGAAGAAATGCTTGCAACTTAACTCAATAAAAATCTTATTTAGAAGAATTAAAGTTACATGTAATTGATTATCCCATCTTACACCTATAACAAGATGTGAACGAGAAATACAAATCACAATAAAGTTGATCAATCTTTTAAAGAGTTTGCAAGTACAATGAAGAATGTAGTATCAGAATCACTCAACCACACGAAAAGAAAAAAAGGCACATAATATGCAGCAACCTTAGATAAAAATTCATCAATTCTAAAATAATATTAACAATTGGTCTATATAGTAGAAAGATAACCTTAATTCCATATAATAGACCCAAACTTGATAAATGAATCTTCATATATTAAAAGCCACAAATAACTAAAATAATAAAATAAAATCTAACCCAAATAACCTTTAAATTTTTTATGCCATATAATAAACTAAAAAATAAATAAATAATAATCGAACTAATTAAAACAAAACTAAAGTTGAATTTTATAATTTGTTAGCAAAATTAAAACTTAAATTCAAATGAATAATTATCCCTAATCTAAATGAATTAGAAGGTCTACCATTTGTCATTGAAAATGTATAAATATCTATTTTTTAATGCAATTAAAATGACATCAAAATTTATTTTATAGCTTTAGTTATGGTTAAAACAATAATGAAAGGTTAAAATTAACACATTTGAATCATTTTATTTCATTCTTGACACTTAACTAAAAGTTTTTTTCTAAATATAAATTAAATTAATTAAGATTTATTCTTTATCTTTTGATATCCTTTCAAAATCCACTTTAGTTCATGTATTTTAAAAACATTCATTAATTGAATCTTTAAATATTTTTACTCAAAATCTATCATTTAATGAACTTTTTATTTTTTTTTAAAAAATTATTATGATAATTTAATTTAATTAGTTAAAATTTATATAACATCATGTTGGTTTTATCTAATATGTTTGTTTGTTAATAAATGATCCCTAGCATAAAATTTTAAAATAAAAAGATAAATTTAAATTTTTTATTTTTTATTTTTAAATATAACTAATGTACGTGATATTATTAGATAAAAAATTTAATTTAATTTTATGAAATTTTAAAAATCTAGAGATCGAAAACGCTGTTTTCCATTAGCTGGGTTCAAATCTTGGGAAACATTAATGTTCAATTAAAACTCTGGGCGCAACCTTAGGAGAAACATGATAGAATTAATTCGAAATTAAATCCATAAATAAAATAATCCAATATTCACAATGAAAACCCTATTTCATTAAAACCAGCCAAAGAAGGCCAAATCAGCCACCCGCTCCTCGTACCGTAACGTGATGAATTAGTGAATTAAATGAGCAAAAAAAGGCCAAGAATTCAAAGTCTATCACTCTCCCTCCTTGCTTAAAATTCAAGCTGTCTCTCGTGCATATATATAAATATAAAATATTCCTTCTCTCTCTGATTTCTCTCTCTAAACTGTTTGCTCACGACAGCAAGCATAAAACCCTTCCCCGCTCCCTTCTCTCTCTTTTTTTCTCTCTCTAGAAACTTCGCCTTTTCGTTTAATCTCTCTCTTAGGGTTTGGTGGTAGTAGTAGTGGAAGCAGCTAGGGTTTTGTGTGGGTTTAAAATCAGTAGTAATGACTTCTTTGGTTATGGCGGCAGAGAAATTTAGGGATTTAAGTCAGGCGATTGATGTCCCTTTACTTGATGCTACTGTTGCTGCCTTCTATGGCACTGGATCTAAAGAAGAGGTCAGGCTTTCTTTATTCCATTTCAAATGCTAAGCTTATATAACAATTCCACTCTTCTTCAATCCAAGGGTTAGGGTTTATTAAGAGTGTTTGATTACTATTTGTTAGCAGTGAGGCAGTAATATATTATTATTATTATTGAATGTACGTTTATTAGATTTTATTTCAGATATGGCTGAATTTGAAATCTGGCAATATAATTTTTATTGTTTTTCTGAGCGTCTATTGCACTGGGGGTTAGGGTTTCCCATTGTTTACTAGACGTCTTCTAATTGAGCATCTTGTTTTTTTATTGTTTACAGAGGGCAGCTGCCGATCGCATTTTGCAGGACTTGCAAAGCAATCCAGATATGTGGCTTCAAGTGGTGCACATTCTACAAAATACAAAGAACCTGAACACCAAGTTCTTTGCCTTGCAGGTTAGTTGTCACATAATCCATTAAAATACTTCCCAATAAAAACACCAACTATAGTCATAATTTGACATCTAGCCAGAGGCATCAATTCTGAAAGCTCTAGATAACACTCGCACAAACTTGTTTAATCTAGTTGACTGCGACATTCATCTGTTGTGATTCATCAAATATTATGGTAGTTTGTGTTTTACAAATGCTAGTCTTTTCTTTTATACCAGATTTTGAGATCTAGTAACGAGCCTAATGGCACTTCCCAATAAAAACTCACTTATGCAGTATTATCAATCTTTAATCCAGCATTGCAGTGTAGGAAATGATGTTTCCAATCATATGAAAGAGACTTGTGCGGCTCAGTGTGGCAATTGTAGAAGAGAGTCATTTGCTACCTTGAGATTTGAGCCTAATCCTGTTCTCTTTTCAATCATTCTTCCAAAGAAATTGCACTTGCTTGATTGTTATACATGCTTATATGAATTGAGTAGAAGGTTCTTTTAGCCATTTGCATGATGATGAAAAATCTTTCAGACATGTCATGGGACATGAAAACATTTCAAGGCCAATGTCAATGACATTGCATTCCTGGATGTATGCCCAGGTGCTCGTATATGCACCAAGGCCATGCAAGGGTGCGGTGCTAGTATATGCACCAAGACCATGCAAGGTTATAGGAGGGTGGCCTTGTATACCCTATCAGAGGGTGAATGGACTATGCAGAGCGCAGGCTTGATAAAATGTTTTTAGATGAGTCCTTATGCCTTCTCAGGGTCTGAATTATGGATGTTCATCCATTGCTTATACATCAGATGATCTACTAAAATATGAAATTGTTTGGGTATGGTTAGAAGTAAAGAAAAGAAATATATGAATAATCTTCTATTTTGGCATTAACCCACAGGAGTATTTTATTGGTTGCATTAATAAAATGAAGGATTTAAAGGCTGATGTCTTCAAAATATACAGGAAGCTGATAGACTGCAAAGGTGATGTCTAGAAAATGTATAGGAAGCTCATTACTCTCAAGGGAGAAGGCACAAATTAATGATGTTAATCAAGGCTCAAGTCTGACATTAAATAACGTTTTTCCTTCCTCTGCAATAGAAGTTAGGGAGAATATATGTTCATTTTGTTTCGACTCTTCTTTTTCCTCTTTCCTAAAATAAGTCTACAGCTACCCTTTTCACATGAACGGAGAGTTCCGTAAGTTATGCAATGAACACATACATTATGGAGTTGTTTATTTATTAATTTTTGTTTACTCCCATCTTGGTGATGATTTTACAAGAGATTACTTGCTGTGTTTTTCGTTAAGTCTTGTCCAAGAAGTGGACTGATGGATTTGCTTTTGTGGCATGGGCAATTAAGTGGTAGATGATTTAGTTCTTTAGAGAATCAGTGACTGAGCAGCTGTTTTTGGACATTTTTTAATTTTTGTGCAGGTCCTAGAGGGTGTTATAAAATATAGATGGAATGCATTGCCTGTTGAACAACGAGATGGAATGAAAAATTATATTTCTGAAGTCATTGTACAGGTAGCTACTTCTAAAAGTTGTGGGTTTGGAGGGAAGTGAGCTTCGCTAATTTTCTTTCGTATCTTGAACTTCCCTTTACCTGTTATATAATTTAACCATTTTGGATCTCTTAAATAGCTTTCAAGTAACGAGGCATCTTTTCGAATGGAAAGGCTGTATGTAAACAAGCTCAATGTTACTTTGGTCCAGGTATGATTTGAATAAGAATCCATGGACGAGTGAGTTTTGGTTTTTTGGGTATCCTATCTTGTCATGCATTATATATATGACAATCGGAAACACTTATGATGGGATTGCTTTTTATTTATAATTAATCTCTCAAGTGTGATCTTTCCAGTTATCATTGAATTCAAGAAATGTTTGTCTCAATTGTTTTTTAGATTGAAATTTTAAGAGTTCTTTTTATATTTTGTGTCAATTAATGTAAGTTTTAGTTTGTTTTATTTGAACATATATTATAACATGAATAATTATGGTTCTGATCCCATCTAGATTCTCAAGCATGAGTGGCCAGCTAGGTGGCGAAGCTTTATTCCTGATCTTGTTGCAGCGGCAAAAACTAGTGAAACTATATGTGAGAATTGCATGGTTATATTGAAAGTAAGTCTCTCTCTCTCTTTATATGTGTGTGTGTGTGTGTACACACACATTTGAAAGATTCTCGGTTTTTCCATATGTAGCTAATGTAAGCTATTCTTTCAGCTTCTAAGTGAAGAAGTTTTTGATTTCTCACGAGGAGAGATGACTCAACAGAAGATCAAAGAGCTTAAACAATCATTAAACAGGTGATTTCTAGATGGTAGTAGGGTTGTCTATTTGTTTGTGGAATTGTTAAGTTACTGGACACGGTCAAATATAAAACTAGTTGCTCTTGTGCGGTTTGTTTATCACTTAGCAGAACTAAAATCCATGGATATTTTCTAATGGAAACTATTGTAAAATATTTATAAATCACGGTGTCAATAATTCAATGAGACATTATTTTTTTATGTGAAAAACCATTTAATGAACTATACATATTATTCATGTAATATAATGCTGAAGGACATATAATTGAAATTCTCTACTTAAAAGAACTCCCACTAATCATCTCTGTCAATTTTTTTAATCATAATTCCAAGAGAATAGCATACAATGAACACTTAAATATTCTATATGCCAAACCAAAGGGAGATGGTTCTTATTCCACATGTCTGCCCTAAACAAAAGGCTCCCTCTAAGCTTCTTTATATGTTTATATGTGTGCATGTGCGTGCACACCAAGGCGGTTAATATTGGCAACAAGAGCTGCTGAGATCTGTAGGGATTCTAGCTACTTATTTGATTTTTGTGTTTAGTTTCTATCTTAAGTTGAAAACAGTGGGAGTTGTCTTGACCTAGTGATAATCACTGAGACAAATATCACTTATTATTGCTTGTCTGTTATTTGAGTATTTCATGAGATGCTTTTGTTTTCCTTCTTGATTCTTATATGCAACTACATCAATACTTCTAAACCTCTTCTCCGTTATCATACCATCTGCTTTTTCGATGCTATGTATGTGTTTCACCAAGAGCTGTCTTTTGTTGTTTACAGTGAGTTTCAACTCATCCATGAGTTATGCTTATATGTCCTATCAGCCTCCCAAAGAACCGAGCTTATTCAAGCAACATTGTCCACCTTGCATGCTTTTCTTTCTTGGATTCCCCTGGGCTATATTTTTGAATCTCCCCTGGTATGTAAAATCCTATCAAATAGCTTTCAGACAGAAATAGTTGTTGGTACAGTAACAATTGACTTTAGGTGTCAACTTGCATTAGTTATTATAGTTGTTAAGGGATGTTCTCATGGTATGTGCTTACATCACATGTTTTCTTCCTGCTATGCCTTACAGCTTGAAACACTTCTGAAATTTTTTCCCATGCCATCTTATCGGAACCTTACCCTTCAGTGTTTGACAGAGGTATGCTGTTAATGTTTTGATAGAAAAATGTTTTCTCTTGAAACATTACGTGTTGATTGTTTTTTTTCCTGAAATTTACAGGTTGCGGCTCTTAATTTTGGGGATTTCTATAACATGCAGTACATTAAGATGTATAATTTTTTCATGGTCCAGTTACAGGTACAGTGGAGCATTGTAGTTCAGATATGGAAACTCCGACACAATTGGAATATGCTTATGAATTTATATAATTCTGTTTCTAAGCTACTGTTATTTCTTCTTGCTATCCTTTTCCAGGCCATTCTTCCATCAACCACCAAGATCCCAGAGGCTTATGCAAATGGATCTAGTGAAGAACAAGTCTGTGTTGGCAATAAAATGCATTCTGTTCTATTAAGGATTAATGCCCAACACTAATTTGCTCTACTCTTTTGTTGCGTGTTTAGGCATTCATTCAGAATCTGGCACTGTTTTTCACTTCGTTTTACAAGGTAATATTCATTTCTCAGTGAACTAATAATTCTTCTAATAAATTCTTGAGGGATTAACCTAGTTTTAATACACTTATGTTAGATATAATTACTCTTAGATTTCAGTGCTGGTTAGCATTGTGTTTTGTTTTGAATAGAATGGAATAAATGGACAATGAGTCAGTGGAAGACTTCTGCTTGTGTAAGGTTAAATTTACAAGATATATAGTTTCTGAACCTCTCACAGAGAATATGGACAAGATAAGACAAATTGGGAAATTCCAAATGGTTAACTGCTGTTCTGTTGAATTGAGTAATCTCTGTTGCGTTTCATAGAGCAAGCCAAAAAAATCAATGTGCTCTCATTTAAAAAAAAAAACAGCCTACTATTGTCTATGGGCTCAGTGCTTTTTAGTGTTGGAATGTTTTGAGCTTTACTGTTGATGACTGCAATTTCAGATCATGGTGAATTTGAAAATTAGATCCATCTAGTAGAATTTTTCTTCCTGGTTTGAGATATTTGTGCTGTCTCTGTTTTTTTGCACAGAGGCCTCTTGGCATTGTTGCAAGATTGCATGTTTTTCTTTGTTGAAAAATGATGTTACAGATACCTTCATCTCTTTGCAGTCTCATATTCGGGTGCTGGAGTCTTCTCAGGAGAATATATCTGCTCTGCTAATGGGTCTTGAGTATCTAATTAATATCTCATTTGTTGATGACACTGAGGTTTTTAAGGTGGTTATTTTCCTTCTCTCACTTTCCTCATCTTTCTCTATGTATGTGTAGAATATATGTATATATATGTGAATTATTTTGTAATTATAAATCCTATAACATGACTAATTTTGCTGCCTTGTATGATTTGCAGGTTTGCTTGGACTATTGGAACTCCTTGGTTTTGGAGCTTTTTGAGCCACACCATAATTTGGACACTCCTGCAGCCACTGTAAACATGATGGGATTGCAGGTAGAATGTATTTATTACCAGATGGTGGTTGTAAAGTGGATTAATGTGGTGGTCAGCTAATGTGTCATTTTGCTGCATTATTTTTCTTTATACTAATCGTGACTTCTGTTTTTTGTTGCTTTAGAACAATACATAGGATTACATCCCTTTGCATCTCTTGCTTGTCATACACACGATCCAGACAACACTGCTGTAGCTGTAATTTTTCTAGGAGTCTCTTTAATGGAGAGATTGGATTGTCCCTTTTTTTTTCTAGCTGGATATCCTTTGCTATGTATTTCTCCTCTCTTTCTCAAAGCACTTTTTCCCATTTGAGAAAAAAATTGTTTACTTAAAAAGTGTGGGTAAATATTCAATGAGAAGCGTGACAATGTTTTAGTTCATTTAAATCTTTGTTGTGTTTTTTGTTTGAGGTCTTGCATTCTTCTTGTATTGGTGGCCATTCTTATCTGCTTCTTGTAGTTCATTGTTTTCTCATTTTACATAAGACACATTCATGTGCACATATTAGAAGCATTTTCTTTGGTATGGAGTGGCTGCAAGTTTCTTGTTTTGTTATTTTAGAGTACTTCCATTATTTGAACGGAGATTAATTATTCCAGACTCTGAATTCTCAGAATCTGCAGATGCCTCTGCTACATGGCATGGTTGATGGTTTAGGGTCACAAATTCTGCAGAGGAGGCAGCTTTATGCTACTCCAATGTCCAAGTTGCGAATGCTTATGATCTGTCGTATGGCTAAACCTGAGGAGGTTTTGATAGTTGAAGATGAAAATGGTAATATTGTTCGTGAAACCATGAAGGACAATGATGTTCTTGTTCAATATAAGGTGATATATCCTTACTTGGCTGAAGCTTTTGTGTAATCATTTCATATTGGCCTTTGAATATGGATATGGAGTATTTTTGTGAAATCAATCTATGCTTCTTTAGGGCCTCATGCTAGCTCAAATAGTATGTCGATTATACTGGTGATTGGTTTGAATTTTTCAAAATGACACTCTGATCTCTGTGATTAAACCATGGATAATTAAGGTACTTGAGGGCATATAGCATTATTTGTAGGCTTAGCTTCATTTTACATGTGGAGAAATGTTGGCTTATATTTGTACTGATGTAAATAATGTTAGTTTTATATAATGTGCATCATTTTCTGCTGTACTTCGAATTTTTTGAATACTGGAGTTCAAAGTATATATAGTTGTTAGTTCTAACACTTGCTTTAACACTGACCAAGGCTAGGCCCATTACCTGTTAATGGGCTGGATGTCAAATTTAAACTGCTTTTCAATATCAGTATGTTTTTGATCTGGAGATCTGATGTCTTATTAGGATTAATGCATTGGAATTAATTCTCTGTTTCTGGATATTTTATGTTTACCAGTTTCAATGGTTAATTTGAATGCAATTATGCAGATTATGAGAGAAACATTAATCTATTTGTCACATCTTGATCATGAGGATACTGAAAAGCAGGTAAGAGCTGTCACTGAACTCATTTACTATAATTTATTCTAGGAATTTTGTCCTTGCAGTTATCACTTATCTTGTTTGTAGTCTATAGCTGTAGATCCATTGTGCGATTAATAAATGCATTACTTTGTTTATCTTTCTTTAGAGCTTTGATACGTTAAAATATTCAGTGTATATTGGTTAACCTTTTGAAGTGCATTGCTTTGTAAGAAGACAACTTTCTTTGCTATTATGTTTTTTGATTGCCCTCATTCTCTTCTGCCATGGTTTTTCCTGTTTATTTGTTGCTAGTTTATTGCTAACTTTCATGATCATATTAGGTTCCTTGCTTTAACTTTTTGCCTCTTAATCTCTCTATTATGAATATTACACAAGAAAGATGAAAGAATGAATATATCTCTAGTAAATGTGTGTTAGCGCTTAGTTTGCTTCTCTTTTGAGTGATGGAGTTTGATATCTTAAAATGGATGTTGCTGCCTTCCCTTTTTGGTGCAACACAGATGTTGAAGAAATTAAGTAAACAACTGAGTGGTGAAGATTGGAACTGGAACAACTTAAACACTTTATGCTGGGCAATTGGATCCATTTCTGGTTCCATGATGGAGGAACAGGTAACTACCTTTTCTGGACCAATGGAGCCTTAGTTTGCTGAAATATCCTCTTACAAATGATATAGGAAAGTTTATCTATTCACGTTTGATCTGTGTTTTTCTATAAAATTTTGTAGAGTGCACAAATGAAAATTTTCTGGCATGAGCATGCATTGTTTTCTAACCCAGACCTGATAGGAAAGTGATGGAATTCTAATTTCTTATTTGCTAATAACTTCTTGATGATGATATACTGGTAAATGTCAAAAGAACTCTGTTTTCACTTTCTTGCGATATTAGAGGATCTTAAATCATTTCATGACTTGTTAAATTCGTCAATGGAAACCAATTGTCTTTGGTCCATTTCATGATGTTTTGGGACGTCATATGTATGATAGAGGGTGCTCCATTTCCATGCTCATAAAGTAAATTATTGCAATTAGGTAATAAACTTGATAGGATGTCAGGTCAGCTGTTCTAATTTTAGTTTAGTATTTAAAAACATACTGGTGGCTTTTGTTTTGCTTTTCTAAGAATTTAGTTCCATCCTTGTTGATGAATCTTTCTTTCTACCCTGATCTGTATCTTTGTCAACTCTTCTTTTACCTTTTCTCCCAGTTTCCACTTCCTGTAAATGGGTTGATATTATACTTGTTGTAATACCCAACAACTTGATGATAAGGGGAGCTCAATTTTTCAATGATTTATATTTATATAACCCATCCATTTCAGATTTCAACGATTTCTTAATTGGCTAATGTTTACTCATTTGTTGCAAGATCACTTGCTTCTCAATAATAAATTTCTTGACATTTTCAACATCTCTGTTTTGCGGCAGGAAAACCGATTTCTTGTGATGGTCATTCGTGATTTGCTGAATTTATGTGAAATCACGAAAGGGAAGGATAACAAAGCTGTTATTGCGAGTAACATCATGTAAGAATTTATGATTTCAAAAGGGGTTTGTAAGCGTCTTTTTCTGAGTTAGAAGTCTCTGATCTTTTTCACTTAACAGTTATTACCAATTTGGGCTCTCTACATTCTGATTGTTTCTCCACCACAAAAAAAGAAGGGAACAAATAGGGATAGAGTAACAGAGAGAACTTCTCTAAGGTCTATTTAATATTGACTACTCATACTTGTTTTATTACTAGGGATGTGCCCTTTGAGGCTGATAGCTGGAAGCTTAAAGTAAATTTATAGGGGATATGGTTGTATAAGTAAGCAAAATTCATATTATCTTGTTTCAAACTTGCTCTGATTGCAGGTATGTCGTTGGCCAGTACCCAAGATTTCTCAGAGCTCACTGGAAGTTCCTGAAAACTGTTGTCAATAAACTGTTCGAATTTATGCATGAAACTCATCCTGGAGTTCAGGTCATTTTTGTTGCTCTATGATATTTATATTATTGTCTAGACAAGCTGCATATATTGAGACATTTTATCATTTTTGTATCGCATGTGTTAGTGTTACATAAGCTCCTGAGTTTTTGTGAGTACTTAGCAGTTATAAAATTTATTGTTGTGTTGTATATGTTATATCTGGTCCTTTTCTTGTATAGCTTGACTGTAACATGCATCTCGAAATTTTCCAGGACATGGCCTGTGACACATTCTTGAAAATTGTCCAGAAATGCAAGCGGAAATTTGTTATTGTGCAGGTGATGCCTATTTTCCAAAGGCACTTAGCCTTCTGGGTTGTAATTGTTTGTAATTGTGATGCATCAAAAATTCATTGAGAAGATGCTTATCTGGTTTTTAGGTTGGAGAAAGTGAGCCATTTGTATCTGAACTTCTATCTGGCCTTCCAACAACTGTTGCTGATCTCGAGCCACATCAGATACATACATTTTATGAATCTGTATGCCACCATAACTTCTGAGGATTAAGTTCTTGACACCAATATGTGAAGTTTATGACCTTTGTTTTTCTTTTTTTGCTACAGGTTGGCCATATGATTCAAGCAGAATCTGATCCACAGAAGAGAGATGAATACATCCAGAGGTTGATGGACCTCCCTAACCAGGTCTCTCTCCCCCCTTCACCCTCTCCATCCCAATGTTGTAAAAGAAATCTATATGGTTTAAAGTAGCTCAAGCATAAATTCTATTGAGAAAAAGATTGATCCCTAGGTTTTGCTAGATTGTTACCACCTATGATTAATGATTGGGCCCTATACATGCAGTAATAAATCCCTCACTATAATATGAAAGCTCCTTATTAAATTACAACCCTACTTTTTCTCCTGTTTTCTTAGTTTGATTGCAATTATTTTCTATTAAAATCTTGCCACAAAAATATTGAAAATTTTTTTACGTTAATATATTGCAACCATTTAATCAATCAAAATTTGATATTTTATTGGCATTTGGTTTTTTTGAAGATCAAGTGTCTTCTGATGCTTTTCAAAACTGTTCCCTTTTTTATGAGCAACCATTATGTTTGAGATGTAGTTTTTAGTGATGGTTTTTGTTGGAGAGTACAATGATCAACTCTTTTACTAGACATATTTTAGGACCAAACAAAATTGAAGCCTGGATACAGTCAGAGAGGAGTATCTCTTCAGTTTACTTGCCATGTCTCAACCATGGGGATTATACAGAATCGGTTTTATTTTAGTATTTTCATTCTCGTTTTAAATTTAAGAGCTAAGAGGCTAATAAGACTATTGTTTTGCAGAAATGGGCTGAAATTATAGGACAGGCACATCAAAGTGTAGATTTTCTGAAAGATCAAGAAGTGATCAGAACTGTGCTTAATATATTGCAGGTATGGCTCTTTATTCGTCAACAGATGTTATGTGGAATCAAACCATGTTTCTATGAGGTTTCTAAATGTATGGTGTTTGAAATGACCTCAATGATTCTCCTTTACATCATAGTTTGCTAATTTGACATACTTGATATCTTATTTTTCTGGAGTCACTCTCAAAATATTAATACTAGATACAATTTTAAAATATAGAATTATGTCATTGAACATCACCAATGATTAATATGACTATATATGAATCATGAAAGCTCTCTTTATGTTAGAATAATGTATATAGTCTTGAATTATGTTCCATGACTTATGCCGTATGCTTCAACTACCAACACACATCTTATACCAGCTTATTTCATGAAAGAAAGATATTATATATAAAACAAAGGCACTTCAGCATACTATTTCTACATATTTTTAATTAATAGTCATTAATTAACATTTCATTAGTATCATGTATTCACAATTATAAATTAAACTTCAACTATTAGATTTTTTTTCATAGGCTTTGCAATATAATATTGTAATAGTAATTAAGAAAAGAATTTTTGCTTTTTATATAGCACAATCGAGTTAAAAATGTAGTTGGACAATTGTGTTTGTTTTATAGGGTTTATGAACACAACAATAAAAATAAAAAAAAATATTAAAAATACCATATTGGGTATGGGTTGGGAGATAGGGTGGGTGAACCTTCACTTGATCCTGTACCCAACATAGGTGAAACAGGGGTGGGTTTTCACTAGCCTTTGACCCTGGTAAGAACTTGACTCAACTGGGTTGGATGTTTTTTAATCTTTAATGATCTTGATGGGTGTTTCACTATTAATTTTACTGCTATGTGATGATCTCATCTCGTCGACTTGTTTGTTTGCAGACCAATACAAGTGTTGCAAATTCTCTTGGGACATACTTTTTATCTCAAATTTCTCTTATATTTTTGGACATGCTTAACGTGTACAGGTGTGCTTTTCACCATTATTTGCTAATGCTATTTTGGAAGCATCTTTGAGGTTGTCAGAGATGTTGCGGGCTCTTATTAGTTATTCACTTCTTTTTTTTTTGCAGAATGTACAGTGAGCTTATATCAAGCAGTATTGCAGAAGGAGGGCCTTATGCATCTAAAACATCCTATGTGAAACTTTTGCGGTGAGTCATCATTTGGATCATGTTTCAGATGTGGACAATTAAAAATTTCTCTGATTTTTAATGAGATTTTACTAAACAGGTCTGTTAAGAGGGAGACACTTAAGCTCATCGAGACATTTTTGGACAAGGCTGAAGATCAACCACAAATTGGGAAGCAGTTTGTGCCCCCAATGATGGATCCTGTTCTTGGTGATTATGCTAGGAATTTGCCTGATGCTAGAGAATCAGAAGTTTTGTCACTTTTTGCAACAATTATAAACAAGTATGTTGCACTTTCTTAATGCCTTTTGCTTTCAGCGCAATGATTTTGGTGAAATATCACATCAATATTTCTTGAAACTACCAGCATTTAGTACTTAAATCTGCAATCTGTTCCATGAAGCATGACTAATTAATATTAACTTAACTAAATGTCGATCTCAAACATCTAGTTAGTAGTGTCATTGGTGGATGGTGAGGTTTAGATTCTCTAGTTGTTGAATTGTAAATGCATAATGGATAGAGTAAGAGTTGCCTATGTTGCAAACTTTTGCATTACATGCTTCTAATCATCACTGTTTATTAATACATTATTGGTTTTTTATTTTTCATTTTTCAGTCTTGGCCAACCCACAAGTTTGGGATTGAGGCTTGGTTGTTGTATCAGTCTTGATATTCATAATCTCTGCTGTGCTTGCAGCTTGGAGGCAATATAGACCACTGCAAAATGCTCTATTCCTAATTATTATGCTTTCTGTTAGATATCTCTTTCTGATATTTTTCTATTCTGGATGAAGGTACAAAGGTGCAATGATAGAAGATGTACCTCGAATATTTGAAGCTGTTTTCCAGTGTACATTGGAGGTAAGTATGGAGGTTGTAAATCACTGTTCTCGTTTATGCGGCTTCTATATGTGATATTTTCTGTCAACACATCATCTTTCATTTTGTTGCAACTTGCAACAGCATTTGAGGACCAATTATCTGCATTATATCCTAGTGTTTAATAGGAAATTTAGAAATGGCCAGTGATAATATAGTTGGTGGAATAATGATAACCAGTAAACTATTATTTTTGCATGGAATGTGGAATTCCACATAGTGTTCACGGATTGTGTTTCAATAGTTGTATAAAAGCATCCAACACTAATAGATCCTTGTATAATATTTGCTGGTCGGTCCTGCAATTTTCTCTTTATTTATGATTTGTTTATGCAACACGTTTGCTTCATTAAGATAATATAGATACTGATTGGAAAGTCAGTATAGCAACAGTACAACGATCCTTGTTTCAGAGTTTAGATGCTATGTTCAATCTGCTGATATTCACTTGACATGATGCTCCTTTTTTTTCCTGTTTCTTTTTGGAGATTGTTGTTGCTATGCCTATGCTATGCTTATACCTTAGGAGTTAGGAGGATGCCATGTCATCAAATGCTGCTGCGTATAGGAACCCCATGTACATTTTAGCACTTACCCCCCGAAATACCTCTCTACCCTTGATATCTTGCTTGGAAAGGTCCATCGGTTCATGCTGTGGTATATATGGCATAGCATTTCACATGTCATTGAAGATCAACTTATAAGATTAAAGCTGATTTTTTTAGGAATTGTGTATTAGAAGCTGTTCAACTGAGATGAGTAGTTCTGTGCTGCAGATGATAACCAAAAATTTTGAAGATTATCCAGAACATCGCCTTAAGTTCTTCTCATTACTCCGTGCCATTGCTACACATTGTTTCCCTGCCTTGATTCGTTTGTCCAGTGAGGTTGGTGTTTGAATTTATTTTGTTTCTTCTATTGATCATCCTAATGTGTTGCTCAGTTCCATAGTGATTTATGAGCTTAGCCTTGCAATGTGATCTTAGAACTTAGAAGCACTCAGTTTTGTTTCATTAAACTACATTAGAGAGATGGATAAATAATTGAAGGAGTGGACTGATAAGTTGGACTATAATAGTCAGAAAAGGCTAAATTTGAGGGGCAGCCTTTTTACAATTTTTACCCCATTGAATTGAAATCTTCTGTCTCATGTTCATACCAGCAACTGAAGCTTGTGATGGATTCAATTATATGGGCATTCCGTCATACAGAGAGGAATATAGCAGAGACTGGTCTAAATCTATTGTTGGAGATGCTGAAGAAATTTCCGGTGCCCCC
>NW_011500473.1:9919-18705 GCF_000495115.2 Populus euphratica | reverse complement strand
TTTCAGGTGCCCCCCCCCCCCCCCAAAATTCTGTTCAATCAATATCATGCCATGTGAGATGCTTACTCTTCTGTGTGATTTGACAGGCGTCTGAGTTCTGTAATCAGTTCTACAGGTCATACTTTTTGACAATTGAGCAGGAAATATTTGCTGTATTGACAGATACATTTCACAAACCTGGTTTTAAGTTGCATGTTTTGGTGCTACAACACTTATTTTGCTCGGTATGTGTGTTGCAGTTATCTTTTTCTTAGTTTTATGCTGTACCAACCATGTTTAATGAGGATGCAACATTTCAGGCGGAGAGTGGTGCTTTGTCAGAGCCTCTGTGGGATACTACAACAGTACCTTATCCATATTTGAATAATGCTATGTTTGTTCGTGAGTACACCATTAAACTTCTGGGCACCTCATTCCCTAACATGACTGCATCAGAGGTGAGATTATTTATTTAGCTTCTTCCCTGTTTCTTTATTATGGTCTTTACTCCAATGCCATCCTTTGGAGTTCTCACTAATATTAAGGCTTTTTCAGGTCACTCAATTTGTTAATGGGCTATTTGAGTCAAAAAACAACCTGTCCATATTTAAGAATCACATTCGAGACTTTCTCGTGCAATCAAAGGAATTTTCTGCTCAGGTAAAAACTCCTTATTCCTTCAAATTAGTGGATTGTATAAAAGATGATGTTTGTGGGCACCAAGTGCAAGGTCATGATTGTCTCTGCAATTACATGGTTTAGTGGTAGCAAACACATACACACCCACTATCTATTTTAAACGGGACATGGTTACAAAAAGTGTCTGATATAAAATTTAAATGATTAACTATTTGGATTGACCCAAAAGCACCTCAATTTAAATGGATTGGGCGAGTTCATCCATTTGACTCATTTAAAAATACAGTTTAGAAAAAAAAAAATGAATTTCTTTTGCAAATGTTCATATTAGCCCCGTGAAATATCTATTTTGTCTTCATATTTTATTAATCTTGCAAATTCGTCCTTATTTGGATTCTTTTTTGCTCTCATAATTGATATAATAAATATTCTCTAGTCCCTGTAAGAATTTTTTTTGCATTTAAGTCCCTGAAAGTCTAATAGTAGAATTTGTCAAAACTTAGTTAAAGGATGAGGGTTAAGTGGGTATGGGTATCCATTTAGAAAATAATTGGCTAAAGGGTAAAGTATTTCCCTGCTATCCATATCCATCCCTCTGCCACCAATATCGGTCTAGTACAATCTGAATGCTTGGTTGATTCTGCAGGATAATAAAGATCTCTATGCAGAAGAGGCTGCTGTTCAGAGGGAAAGGGAGCGACAAAGAATGCTTTCCATTCCAGGGCTTATTGCCCCTAATGAAATACAAGATGAGATGTTAGATTCTTAGAAAGCTATTTTTACAGCAGAAGCTAATTTCATGAATACAACTCAGGGAGTTGCTGTGGGCGTCTTGATTTGTTTACCTGGCAGTGGATATGAACAGGTACAGCATTTTTTCCCTTGATTCTCCAAAGTTTTCCTTTGTGTTGAACCAGGTACATCACAAAGGTGCCTTGCTTTGGAGGTTTGGCAGCTGGCTATACTGCCTATATATCTAGTAGCTATGCTGGGTGTAGAATATTTAGGGGCTGATGTAGGAATATGTTTGAGTCATTTTACGGTTTTTGAATCCAGCTTGAGACTACTCACGATGATGGATGGGATCAAACTGCTTAAATGACTCCGTTTGAATTGTTGATTGATTCGTCCTAGTGCATGCTAATGTTGGCGAGTTGTGCAGGAATTGTTTCGTTGGGACTTGTGTTTTCGAGATTTTTATTTATAGTTCCGGACTTCATCAAATATACTGTGATTGTGTTTTCATATATGGCTTCTTATTTTACTCGATCGCGATGCGAAAAATGTTACCGTCATCCGTCCTGCTGCCGATGGATGAATAATATTCATTACGAAGGTCGTCAAACATAAAAATATGTTCCTTGCAAGTGGATGGTAATGAGGATGTTTTTTTCCTAGGAATTGTTTCTCGAACTTCATGTAAATTCAGACTCAAACTTGATTCTTGCCGCTTCAGAATTGCTTGCATTTTATTATCCGACGTTGGATCTTAGGAACTAACAAAATTGGCGGAACTCCCATTCGGTCTCATGGCCTTACTCTCGAGTTCTCATTTTGGTGGCTCTTATGTTCTCCCTCGTTTTCCTCCTTTCTTGTGAAAGAGTTTTATCTAATTAGCTGTCGAACACTCCATCCTCGATTTTGAGGTCAATCGCTACAAATCCTCTACCGTGACACAAAAAAAAAAGAAAAAAGAAAAAAAAAGAAGCTATTTCGGCACTCGATCTAGAATGTTGTAACATCCATTACTCTACTTTGTACAAGAATGTAATAACAATTGTGGTTTAAATGTGTTTTTGTTTAGAAATATATTAAAATAATATTTTTTTAATTTTTAAAAATTATGTTTAATATTAATACCAAAAAAATATTTTAAAAAATAAATAAAATTTAAGGCCTCTGTCGTCGAAATTGTTTGTTACAAACCGCCCTTGAATCTCCGGGCAGTATAGGAATAGGCTAAGATTTACACTGAAATTCCACTTTCATTTGATTTGAACCTCCACTTTCATTTTATTTTTTTGTTCTTTTTAAAAAGTGTGTTTTTTCCTTTTTGTCCTTTTGGCGTATGAAAGGATGTGGATACAGAGGTATTTGGTAATGAGGTAAAACTCTGTTGAAATTTTAAATTATTTTTGTTTGAAATTACTTTTATAGTATTTTTATATCATTGTTATGTGTTAATATAAAAAATAAATGTTAACAAATAAAAAAATTATTATTTTAATATATTTGCAAAAAAAAAAAGCTTTAAATAGAATTTCTACGAAAATTATTTTAATAGACCCGTAGTGATTGTTCTCACGTTTGGAAGGAAGTTAGAGTGGATGCAAGGCAGATTCCAACAAAGGCCGAGACTTTAGCGAGGTTGGCTTCTAGAGTTGCCTGTCATAAAGACCTTAGATTGCCTTTCAATGCCTTTGATTCTCTACAGATGACGTGAGTCCATCTCGGCCATGGATAGATTAAGATTGTTTTATAGGGGAAAAAAAAACTTATAGCCATTAACAATGTATTTTTTTAGTAGCAAGGATATATATATATATATATATATATATATATATATAAACAAAACATCAATTGATGTAGTAAAAAACAATATTATAAAATCTCATAAAAAAATTAAACAATATTTAATCAAATAACAAAATGCAGCAAGTAAATTAAAAAAATATGAAGAGTTATATAAAAAAAAAATGCCCGTTAATATTAAAAAAAGGCTATGATAAAAAAAAAATTGTAATTTCACTTATATTCAATTAAAAAAATATCAAATTACTTTTCAATCAATCTATTGAAAGTGACCAAAGTGTAAAATGTAGATGGGAAAGGAAAACAAGAAATATAAAAAACAAATCATGCCCAAGTGTGAAGTCTCTTAAATTATTTAGCTCAAAGGGCAGAGGGTGTGTCTTGCACCTTTTATTTCTTATTTTAAAAGATGGCATGCTATTTGTACCCCGAAATTTTATGCCAAAGAATTTAATTTTCAATCTATATTGACCTAATACATTTAGAAAAAATCATTGATATCTCAATAAATCCATTTATGATCTTAAATAAATCTAAAATTAATCCAAAATAAAAATAAAATTTCAAGCTTAAATCTATGTTGTCAAACAATAAAAATACAAAATAACAACCTAGCTTAAAACAATGCCTATAGTATAACTCCTTATAAAATAAAACCTGTTGACACTAAGATCAAAACCTATTTATAAGTTGAAATTGATATTAATCAAGAAATTCTCTTGTCAACTAGAATCCGACAACAATCTTTCTCCTCTCTTAAATCATGGATTGAAAAGTAAATAAAATAAAGTTATGGATTGAAATAGAATTGTTAAAAACTGAAATGACAAAAAAATTATAATTTGAAAAGTTAAAATACCAAAGTGAACTTTTTGTGTCACTTCTAAAGTCACCATCTTTTTTTTTAATTTTTTAATTTTGGTCCTATGCCTTTTAATCTTGCCCTCGCTCAACAAATTCAATTAAATTGACATCAATTTGGTTCTATAAGAGCAAAATCAAGAAAAAGAAAGTATGGAGATGAAAAAAAAAGAAAAAAGAAGAAGCATTGTTATAATCTACAATGCTCTATGTCTATAATTACAGTAACATGAGTCTACAGTGAAAACCTAAAGTTTTTTCTTTTTTTTTTGTCTTTTTATAATATGATTTTAAAAAATTAATGGTTAAGATGTTTTGGGTGTGTTTAACAATAAAAAAAGCTATTTTCTTTTCTTTTTTTTTTATTTTTCATTTTCCAATGAAGAATTGGAAAATGTATTCATTTGTTAAAAGTGAAAACTAATTTTTTCACTAAAATACACCAATGATTATAACTACTTTTCATAAAAAAAATCATAATTTATAATATAATATAGTAATTGATACGACCAAAAGATTCCATAGCTCAGGTGTCGGTTATACCATACATTATGGGCTATGAAAGTGCCAAGCATTTGTTGTACCAAGTGTTATACAACATAAATCAAGATTAGTCATTTAACAAGCAAAGTATTAAAGAGTGAACAAGATAGCAAATATAAAACATGTTAGTATCAAACATTAAAGTCCATATTAAGTTTACATTATACTTATTCTTACACCATTAGTGTAACCTTTTCACCTTGACATAATTAACTTAGCTAGACATAATGAAAGAAAGCAAAATAGATAAACAAAATAAGAACATAAAAGTTAACTAAGTAAAGGAAAGGAAATGAAAGGCATAAACTTAATATTAATGAAAACAAAGCATAAAAAATACAAAGAGAGAAAGGAAGAGCATGATCTTGATCTGAACACCAAGATGCCTAAATGCATGGCAAATGCCTCCTTTTATAGGCCAAAAATGGGAACTATTGATTTGATGACTAATTGATAAGTGGGTGACCAACTTTTGACTTGGTGACAATCCTTATCTTCTCTTGTCTGCCCAAAACGTCATTGATAACGTCAAAATTGGAGCCAGTTGCAAACATGAAAGTTGTAGGCAATTGTCTCAGCTTTCTTGTGTAAAAACTTCAGCTCATTTGGACTTCTAGAACTCCAGATATGGCCAAAATACCGAACAGTGCTCGGGCTGGAAGACAGATTCGGGCTTCTTTGTTGTTGCTACAATTTGGACTTGATAATGGCCTTTTTAGATCTTGGGCTCCATATGAAAGTTGTAGGCCTATGTCTTACCTTTCCATCCATATAAATTGGACCTAAATCTGAGATATATAGCTCTAGATATGACCCAATTACCGAACAGTGTTCCGGTTTGGATTGCACCGACATCTCTTTTCTAAGTTTGACCATCTTTTTGCCTTTGCAATTTAAGTTCTTAAAGTCATCAATCAATTTTTTCATTTATGTGATAGGCCTGCATTAAAAATAGACATTTACCACAAATTAAAGGTATCTTATATTATTAGATATATTATTATAAAACATGCTTTAGTTAAGGAGTTATTGATACTTTAAGTGCAAAATGATGACATAAAACCTTGAAAAAAAATACACTTTTAAGTACTAATCAGTACTCTTATTAATATTTTGTATTCGTGATAATCTAATTATTTAATATTTATTTTTATTTTATGAAAAATTAAAACTATCATGAAAAAGTTATATTGTTAACTAAAAAGATTTATTTATATTAGATTTATAATAAAAATTAAATTTATGATAGTACTGATACATATATTACAATTAATTTTTACATTTCTAAAAAGTGTGATACGATCCAGGTAAGGTCAAGCTCGGATTTTGATATAAAATGTGCAAGTATCTAGTTTTACGGCAACACTAATAATTCTAAATTCGATTGTTGGATCGAGCTGAAATTTTACGTGGAGTTTCCTAACATGCTGTCATACCTTGGGTTAAAATTTAAGGTCAATCAAAGTTCGGAAAGGCATCTCAATACGGGTCAATAGAGACTGTATGAATTCTGTTATTTACTTTCTTTTGACTTGTGGACTTCCTATTTGGCTAAGATTTTTTTTCTAAAAGGATGTGGTAGCTTATTTTGAAAATATACTAATTCTATAAAGATCTTTAATGGGTTGCATCATAGTTTCCAAGTGTGGCAAGGATTCATAATTATTTCAAAATCCTTTTCGTACAAGAATTCCTTATTCATCCTAGTTACAAAAGGAAAGATGACTTCAGAATAAATTCTACCTTCAAATCAGATTTCCTAGTCTATTTGGGACTTCTTAATGGTGACAAATCTGATTCTAGCATATTTAGGATGATAATTTTTAGAATTTTATTATTTTCTTCTTAGTCTTTGGGTTATTTTACTTATTTAGGTCAATTGTAAGTGAGTTTCATATAAGTCCACCTAAGGGGGGGTCCATTAGGGTTTCTTTAAGTTTAGAGTTAGTATAAATAGAGACATAACCAAATATATAAGGAAGACAATTCAGATTAATAAAATTTTTTGTTTGCCGTACTTTATGTGTGTGTGTGTTGATGAGATAATCTCCCTTCCATGGTTCTTTAAAGAACTGAAAAATGACTTATCCAATAATAACTGTCTTTGTGGCATCATCCTTATACTTTTTGTTTGCGAATCAATATTCGTTGGGTGGGGGTTTCTGTTTCCAATAATGCTGGTGCCTAGGTATGAGTTATCTTTATGTCACTCCTATCAAACCTGATTTACTTGACTTTTTGAAAATTGATGTCTTCGCGTATGAGTTGTGTGACCATATGATCACGAGGTTCACATCATTTGGTATCAGAGCTGACATGTTACCGTAAAACTGGGTAGTTATACATTTTTATTAAAATCTGAATTTAACCTTGCCTGAATCGTATCAAATTTTTACTATTCATGTTTATTCTTCATTTGAATAAGAGTGCAAAACATGTATTGTGAAATTGTGAAGAACCTATAAATTGTATTTTCCAAACTCAGTATAAATTTAAAAAACTGGAAAACTAGTTTTCCTATTTTCTGGATAGAGACATATTTAATTTAAACATGATGTTCTAGTTTTTCTTTTTCTAACTCTAGTTTTTCAACATAAAAAAAAAACATTGAAGTATTACTCTATTTTAACATTTAAATAACATTAAAAGTTACTCTTTACATGCCACACCCTAACCACCTTCCAAGGATTTAATTATAGTTCAAAGAATCTATTAAACTTTTTATTTGTTGATAATAACTTAGTCCAAACTAAGTTATACCACTTGTTAATTTAATTTATCAAGGATTACCACTCCAAGTAGGAGTGAACATTTTGGTCATTTATGTGAACTTATGCTTCTTCAGTTGATTTTTTTTATTAATTTTTATTTTAATTATTTAATCAACTACTTTCTGGTTCTTCTAACCAATTAGAATTCTTTTGATTGATTTTACTATTTATAATCGATTTTAGCTTTTATATATATATATATATATGTTTAACTATGGATAATTACTTTTTTTTTTGTTTTATCTAGACACAATAATGTTTATTTTTAGTATAAATAAGTAAGTTATCAGTTACTTTTAAATTATTAATTATTTTTCCACAAGTAATTAAAATCTCTAATTATTAATTAGTGATTGTTAAAAAAATAACACTAGAACACATGGAAGCACAATTCATGTTTTTCTTTATTCCTGTTAAAACTTGAGAATCCACATGGTGCAAAGAAGGGTAGAAAATTGAAGGAGAATGCTACTGTTTTACTATATAAAACTACCTCTATGTTCCATATTTTGAGGATAATATAATTTTAGTTATTTATATATAAATAATTGTTTAGTAATTTAATCATTTCATTTTAATCTTATCTCTGTGTTATCATTATCATTATAATTATGTATATTTGAACACAAATATTAATAGATCTCATGTTTATTAAAAAAATTAATCTAAATTTTGTATAAATTTTATAGGTTTCTTCCAACTTAGTATTAGTTTTTAATTTTTTTTATTATTGATTGAATTTGAATTTAGAAAATTTCTATCCTAACACTATAATCAAGAGGCAGTAATTTTTTTTAAATATATAATATATTTATTTTCTTGAATCATATCAAATTTAAAATTTTAATTATTCTTTATTTTTTAATAAAGCTATTATATCATTTGATTTTATAAATTTATCAAGAAAAAAAGCTTAATTAAAAAAATAAAAAAAATCAGAAAATATATAAGTGAACTCCTATACAATTATAAACTTTTGAACAATTTGAAGGATATTAATATAGGTTGATTTAGGATAAAATATGAGTTTCTTGAGTTTTCTTTTTTTATATCTTACCAAAAAATATTCAACATGTATTTTAAACTAAAAATTATGATATGAGCTTTCTATTTATTAATTTAACAAAAAGATTTTATAATAAACTTAAATAAGTTGTGACTCAAAGTATTTAGTTGAAAAGTTTCCTTGCAATTTTTTTTCTCTTTTAATTGTGATTTAAAGTATTTTCATTTTTAATTTTTTTTTTTACACTTACTTGACAAGATGGACTTTTTTTATAGATATGCGTGAAAGACATATGATCCTATTAGTACATATACTCTATAGCCAATTGGTTAGTTATACGTGATATTAATTTTATTTTTATAAATATATTTAATTTATTATAATTATGAGATTTCTATCGCATTAAATGATCTTAGTTAATGCTTTATTAAGATAGAAATTAATTATAGCCACTG
>NW_011500473.1:0-9909 GCF_000495115.2 Populus euphratica | reverse complement strand
ATAGATATATAGATAAAGTCTCAGTGGCTATAATTAATTTCTATATATAAGCTTTTGTTCTTTTTTTTTATAAAAAGAAATAGTTGTTCTTATAAACTAAGTTATGAAGGAGATTTAAAACTAATATGTAGGTGTTTGTCTACTACATATTGCTCTTATCAAGGAAAACAAATGGGTAGATATTAGATATAACATAAATTATATGAAGATATTTAAATAACCAAGAGAGGATTCATCACTCTAGGTAAAT
The DNA here is from genome assembly GCF_000495115.2 of Populus euphratica. Classification (NCBI taxonomy): domain Eukaryota; kingdom Viridiplantae; phylum Streptophyta; class Magnoliopsida; order Malpighiales; family Salicaceae; genus Populus; species Populus euphratica. Next base: position 9,659 of record NW_011500473.1, on the reverse strand, counting down.
TAGAGAAATTTTTTTATATATTCTTAAATAATATTGATTATAAATTCTTGTACAAGATGGAATGAGATTTGAAAAAAATTTCAAATCTTATTCGAAAAACAAATAACTATAGTGTTAAGAACAAACATGATTTGATATAGTAAATATACTCCATACTATAATATCTAAATTAGGATATTGCTGATGCATGTATAATAATTACTTTGAGAAATCGATTATTGAAATGTTAAGTCAAACCATTTATAATTTTTTTAATATTTAGAAGAACATGACAGGTTGTTAAACATTGTACTTGATCTTCAAATATAAATCAATTAATTATTGAATTGATAATAAATTAATTAATTTAATCCTATTTTATTTAGGATTATGATTTATTCTTGTATCAACTTATTAGGAAACCTAATGTCACACATATAAGAATAATTGATCATAAATTAAAATGGAATGATTAATCAAATGTGACTTGATTGTAAATATATTTTAGAAATTGAGTAGTGTATAATTTATATAGAGAATTACAATTATACACCTAGAAAAATCAAGTAGAAACTTAATTGAATAAATTTATAAAATTTTTCTGAATTAATATATGCGATATTATTCGAGGGAAAAATTGATATTTTTCTATTTATAGGGTTTTCAGGTTTTTCTATAAATAGAAAGTTATGCTTTTTATTTTCTGAGAGTAGAGTATAATATACAGAAACATATGAAAAACACACACAAAAAAAAGAACTAACATTCAAAGACATAACAATCTCTCTCTTCTAAAAGGGTTTAGAAGATTTCTTACTAGTGGTTTGTGTAGATTATCGTTAGAGACCATACATTTGGATGAGTTGTGGTCTACGACAACTCAATCTTGAAGTAAATATTCAAAGCAAAAAAAAAAAAAATCTGATCTTCAGGTAATTCTCTTATAAACTATATATAATTTTAAATTCATTTAACGAGATCTTTGAGACTTTCATTTTTTTTTTTAAATTTATAGTTTTTATTGTGTGTGTGTTTCGAGAAATCCAACAAGTTATAATTCTACACTTAGACCATAATTATCTTCAAATAGGAATTAATTAGTTTTTTTAATCTAGAATATATCAAGTTCCTATAAAACCAATATAGAAGGAAGGCTACATGTTCATATGGGGTTGAAAATTTTTCTTCTTTATTTTCTATTTTTAAAAGAGTGATATTTATTCACCTCTCGGTACAGACCTCCTATCATGGACAAATTATACAAAGTAATGATCTACATGCCATACTTCCATACTTGAAGATAAAGCCATTACTTGATTGACCAGAAAAGGGAGAGTTTCCATTCCTTAATAAAATAATGTTGAACTCTTCGTAGTTAGTTGGTGTAGTAATTGGTGGCAACATAAGGCCATATTAGAATTAATTTTTTTTTTTAGATTAACGTGGGTGTCCGGGCTAGCTTACACGCATCACGACTAATCCCACGGGCCCTAAAATTAATGACCATGTAAACCTCAACTTATTTTAGATATTCAAGTTGATGCAGTCATCCTAAAGTTGAAGCTTTTCTTTATTAATATAAAAAAGGAAGAAGCTATCTCTTTTTAGGATAATTTCTTCTTTGTAAAGGCCAGGATGTTCCTCATTCATTTTTTCTAGAGCTCTTCTTATGACTTCTCAATATTTTAGGGATACAATCAATGTATTTTTGACAACAAGTGATTATATATTATTTTTGTTTAGAAGCATTGGAAGATGTTATTTCTATTGGAGAAGTAAACTTATGTTTTCTGAAAATCATTTTTTTTAGCAAAAATAAATTGGAGATTTTTGGATAAAAAGATGAAGATCTAGGTGTTAATTGATTAATTATAAGATAAAAACTTAATGTAACAATTCTTACAATCCTAAACATACATCTAAGCCAAACAACATTTCATTTTGAAGTTTCTTAGTTTGATAATATGTTAGTAAGTAAAACATGGTCAATATTTTAATGTAACAATGCTCAATTTACCACATTATGGAGGGTATTTTTTACATTTAAAATAAGCAACTACCTATATTTTGATTAAGAATAGTAGCTATTCACTCTGTGAAGATAGTTGAGATCAAACATTAATAAAAGAGATTAATGTTTACATTATTAATCATCTCATCGATCAAGTTCTATGCAAAACAAGGGTATTTAACAATTAGAGTAATGAATATTGTAGTATAATTGAAATTCTAACACACATCACTGCCATGAAATAGATGAGCTCACAAGTTGTATGAATTATGAATTATTCTTGTAATAACCACTCTTGTAATAACTTATCCCTAATCTTTAGATTTTTCAAGAAGGGAAACTTTGAATTTTGTGTCTTTCTCTCTGTGTTTTTTTTTTTTTTTAACGATGAAGGTGCAAATAAATGGATTTCTCACCTTGTACAAAAGAAATGTTAAGAGCAAGCACAAAAAGCAAGCGAGAGGCACCATAAGAACTTTTGGAAAATACAAGGGTAGCGAAGAAATAAAGTGGAAGTTGACAGTGACGAAATTTAGCCTAAAAAGTCGAGAGAGAGAAGAAAATGAATAAATGAAATTCCATGTGGACGGGAAGAAAAGGGAAGAAAAGCAGAGGCCATGGCGTGCGATCATCTGTGTCGTGTCATTATTCTCTCTGTTTGGAGAGAAAGAAGAGTATAAACAAGAAGAGAGAAACAGAACTCTATTAGATTTAGATCAGACAAGAAGTACTAGACAGTAAGTGATAGACTTGAGGAACACCTGGGAAGATCATCATCATAGAGAGGGGATGGGTCAAGCCTTTCGCAAGCTCTTCGACACCTTCTTCGGCAATACCGAGATGCGGGTACTCTTCTCTGGCATATCCTTTTGCTTTATTCAAATTAATTTCGCATGAGAAGTGAAATTCAAGAGATTTTGACTGTATTCTTGAAACTCGCCAATCCAAACTTGTTTGGAGCTGAATTAGGTTGTCATGCTCGGACTCGATGCAGCGGGTAAAACTACCATACTTTACAAGTTGCACATTGGAGAAGTGTTATCCACTGTCCCTACTATTGGTTGGTCTTTTTTTCTTGCAACATCTTTCCTTATATTATGGGTATGCTTCCATTGATCGGAGGAGCAGCGCTTAAGTATTATATAGGTATGCTTATGCCTCCTTTCTCCCACAGGGTTCAACGTGGAGAAAGTTCAGTATAAGAATGTGGTGTTCACCGTTTGGGATGTTGGTGGACAAGAGAAACTAAGGCCGCTCTGGAGGCATTACTTCAATAACACCGATGGACTGGTAATGGCTATTGTCAGCGTGTCTTATTTTGCCCGGTTATGCTTCTTGCAATCCATTGTTTCTTTCTAAATCTCGATTTTCGCTTTGCATTGATCCACATATACGTCTGTGCTACTCATATGCTTTGTCTTGAAGCTGAAGGGTCTTGTAATAGTACAACTGCTTGTACCTTGTTTTCAGTAGTAAGTATATTTCTCTATGCAGATATATGTTGTTGATTCGTTGGACCGGGAGAGAATTGGAAGAGCTAAGGCAGAATTTCAGGTTGTGTATTCAGAAAGGTATGCAGATTTTACCATGCTAGTGTTAGAAAGAGTTCTAAGTTGACCACCACCTTTTCTTTCAGACCATCGTCAAAGATCCATTTATGCTCAACAGTATCATCTTGGTGTTTGCCAACAAACAGGACATGGTGAGTTCTATTAGTGGTTTTTGATGTGCTTTCCCACACACATAAAACTCATTAAACGAGTACTCCTTAAGTGATTCTGATGAGCCGCATACGAATTGAAATATCCAAGTCAATGTCCTGCACAGATACATTCTGACCCTCGCAATCTTGCAAAGTAGAACATCACAGAGAAGATTTTGTCTTTATGATTTAGATGTAGAGCAGAGAGGATATAAAATCCCAGTACAAGTTTATAATCATAATTCAAAAGACTAACTACACACAGACACGCACTCATTTTACTTGCTACAATGATTAATCACCATGTCTATTCAATCTAAGCTGCCCTTTTGCTGTGACTGACTCCTGGAGCCTGTTGTGCCAATCATTTATCCTGTGATTCTCTATATTTGCATTGACTGAAACCATGCAATGCAATTTGGTATTCATGTATGGTTTCTTGTTTGATGAACTTGTATATGAATTGTTAATCTCCATATTTTATTCGTAGGGCAGGTTATCAGTTATTTTGTTTCATATAAAAAGGCCTCGTTCTGTTTCCAGATTTGTTCATTACCCACTTCAGTAATTTATTGGATAAACTATAATCTAGGCAAATTCACCTACATTTGTTTTCTCATTACTCAAATAAAAAAAATGAGCTACACCTGAATATTTTTAAGATTAATGGAAGTTATATTAACGGACAAAAAGAATTACAAAATCATGTTAGATAATAATACATCCTCTAAAATATAAAAGCATAAAAACAGAATCAGCTAACAATACTCACCCAAATGAACCTGAATCATGACGTCATACAGAGAAAAGGGAAATTATCCTATCCCATAACATTTGTCTTTCTGCACCCCTATGCAATTATAAGCTCATCAACATGGGGGAATAGGGAGGAGGTTTGTGACAGCCCTAATCTCAGCATATCTGCATGAATGGATCTCTTAACTTTTGTGCTGACATCTGTATATTTCTCAAGGTGACAATCCTTTGAGCTACATGCTTCTAAAAATGTGAGGCTAATGAAAGATGAAATATGAATTAAGATGTATGATACCTGAAATATAGTCTTTTCTGCATAATAAACTTTCTGAGAGTTTTGAACAAGGACTGTTCTGTATTGTTTGAATTCATTACAGTGATAATGGTAAATCTTTTCTTTTTGGCTGTAAAATAGTATTTGCATTTGGTAAATTTTTTAGATGGTATTTATTTCCTCCTACTTATTCTGGATGATATCTGTATTTGAAATGTACATAAGGCAATCTTTATTTTTTTCTTCTAATTTTAACATTGCAAAAAAAAAAAAAAGGAAAGAAAAGAAAAGGAAGAACAGGTATCAAACCCAGATATGATACCTTGACAACAGTGTTGAAACATCAGGATAATATTAAGACTCTTTTGTTTAGAAAAGATGCATCTGAAATGCTGAACTTAGATATTTGGCAAGCTGCAGCTAGAAATTTGAAAAACTTTGCTTATTCTGGAAATATATAGGTTTTAAAACTTCTGTTCAGATCAATCTTTTGTTCTTTTAAACAAGAGAATCACTTGGTGAAGCCTCACTAATTTTGAGTAAAATTCATAACATCAAGCTATTAACTTTCTCTAGTAGGGATTTGATTAAAATACTTGACTGCCGGACTGCTTTCTAAGTTTATCAACTGCACTAGATGCGAGTAGTAATTATGCCTTCTCAGACTTGCTTCTTATGTCATGCATCAAGGCTCTTACATCTCATGTGCTTGCTGAAGAGTTCTTGGCACTTAGATCTTGGACTTTAGAAATTTGCAAGGTGAAATGAAGCTTGTATAAAAGGGCTGATTTATTAAATCTGCTATGGCTTTAATGGAAAGGTGGCATCCATATGTCTGAAACAGTATTTAGATACTTTAGGGCCTGTTTTCATGTCTTTCAATCTCCTTCCCTTTCCCCCACCCCAGGGCCTTCTGTTTTGATTTGCTAAGACCACATGGACATTTGAATGAAAGCACAGCAGGTTGCTGTTTCCATTTTTTCTGCAAGTTCTTTCTGAGTCTCATGATGGTGTTGGTCAATACATTAGAAGAAGTTATTTCAGTAAATGAAGTATTCCATAATTTCCCAATTGTTCTCTAACTTTGGCAAGGAAGCAGGAACCATCAAATTGAGTAGAGATCTGATCAAACACTTCTCCAGTGATGGTTGTTTTGCCAATGCCACTCATACCCCAACATCCCAGAGAGTGAACATCTGATGAACAAATGCATGATAATGATTCTACTTTCTCAATGGCTAAATAGTTTAAAATTGGAAATAGAACATTCATTAATTTGAGCAAACAATATCAATCAATTTTATCCACGAACAGATGAAGTGAAGGGCAAAAACTCTCCAGTGTAAGGAGGACAAACTAGAGAAGGCTGAGAGCAGCAAATGCTTTCTATATGTTGAGGTCCATTTTTTTGTCCTTCGCTATTAGCTTCATGTCGATGGCCAAGACACCACAGCCTTTGCTATATCTATACCTCACTCTATAGTGATTTGGATCATTGTTAATAGATTTGCATCATTGTTAATAGATTTGCCGTAAGCTTGCATAAGAATTCAATGAGAGTGTTGCATCGAAATACAAATACATGTTGATTTTTATTGCATGCTTGTTCAATGGTTATATCTATAGTGATATGTTGGACTCCATTTTTCTTGTTCAGAAAGGAGCAATGACCCCAATGGAAGTCTGCGAAGGACTAGGTCTTTTCGAACTCCAGAACAGAAAATGGCACATACAGGGGACTTGCGCTCTCAGGGGAGATGGACTTTATGAGGGCCTGGACTGGTTATCTGGAACTTTTAAAGAGATGAGAGCTGCAGGATACTCTTCAGTGGGCACCTCATCATTCTAACATTCCAAGGTCATTTATTTATATCCCATTTACCGTCAGGATTCTGGAAGCAGCATCGTGTCAAATTTTTCACTTAATTTTTATTTACATCCTTTTGCAGGTTTGTTGGAAACCTAAAGTTCATCTCGATGAAGCTGGAGAGTTGGCCGTTGCTTCTGGGGAAGTCCTGAACTAATCATTGTAGGTTGCCTAAAGCATGTGGATTTATTAGGTCGCTTAACTTTGGCTTTGACTTCCTCCCGTTTATATGGAAATACAGAGTCTGAATGGGATCTTTATATGCTTTGGGGTGCCCATCTTATAAAGTAGATTGCTTTTAATTCGGTCTCTTGCTGTGTTGTGTCTTCTAAAAGGTAGCACGGAGGTGTAAAATGCTCGTGGGTTTTACCACATACAAGAGTATTTCTTACGTATCTTACTGCAGTTTTCTGCAATCTACAGAAAAGGATGTATGTGTCATTTAATAATCTTAATACTTTAAACACCTCAATTTGGACTCCTAAGATATTTTAATTCTGTAAGCGAAGTGGGGGCAAGCCATTTATAAAAAAGGACCTTGTGATAAATATGGATTCTAGCGAAGTTTGGATAAGCTAAATTAGTAGTAGAGACATAAATGACACTACTAAAAATTGATAAATACAAATAGAAATATTAAAGAAATATTTTTATTAGTAAATTATTGATAGATTTTACTAATAGAAATATTTTATTAATTAAAATAAAGAAAAAAACGATAACGTGTTTTTTTTACCAACAGAATGATAGTAATACAAAAGGAATCCAATGGAAAAAAATTCATCGATAGATTAAAAAGTAGTCGGTGTTATTTGATGGTTTTCTGAAAATTTTTTAGTTAAATTAAAATTTTATATTAAATATTACAGATGGAATAACCGATATATTAAAAAATCATCGATGATATTTGACGGTTTCTGGAATTTTTTATTAAATTAAAATTTTAAATAAAATACTACATCTATAAGCACTAACAGAATGATTAAAAATATTAATATTTAATTATCCATCGGTAAAATGCCTAAAAAAAGCCTATAATCCTTAATTTCACAACAGATGAGGCTTTTTTCTTCTTCTTCTTCTTCCTTTCCTTTTCTATATGTAAAAAACATCAATATCCATTTTTTTTTTCTTTTCTCTCTGCTCCTCAACTCCTTCTCTTCTCCTTCATACTCAAATATGTATTATTCTTTTTTTTTCTTCTTAGTTTTTTTAATTAATATACTCTAAGGATTTTTTTTCTCTTCTTAGCTTCACTTGCAATCACATTAAGATAAGATTTTTCTTCTTATTTTTTCATATTTTTTTTTCACTATATGTATTTTATTTTTTTAATTATTTTTGTTCTTAATAATTGTATGAATATTGTTGTAGGATTTTTTTTTTCATATGATTTTCTTCTTCTTTTTTCTAAGTGTTTTGGGTTTTATAGAGTGTTGATTTATATTAATTTAATTATTTTATAGTTTTGTAAAATGGATTTTTTAAAAATATTTTTAAATAATTACCGATAGAATTACATATGATATTTTTCGAGGGAAATACCAATGAAATAAAGCGGATAATTTTAATTTTTTACATGCCTTTTTCGTCAGTAAATCCATAGGTAATAATATTTTTTTAATTACCAACAAACTTATCTACAAATAAAAATTATCGATGAAAGATTTATCAACGAAACATTTTCATTGGTGATTTCATTGATAAATTAATTACCAATGAAATGATATAATAAATACCGATAGAAAATTCCATCGGTAAATCTAAAAATTATGATAGTGTAATGATATATATAAACTTTAGGTTATTAATGTAAAAACAAAATATAGTAGGTAAAGTGAGATTGGTTGCCCAATCTATGTACTGAGATTGAATAGTTTAGTCACCCAACTTCTAGCTGAGGTTAGGGCACCTAAATGATAAAAATTTAATATTGGTTTCTCCTAAAGATGGCAAGTATGAATGTTATCTTTTAAACAAAAATAATCTTGCTTAATTTAGAGTTATAAAACTCTATATATGGACTAAAAATGGAAAAAAAAGTAGAATTGTATCATATTAGGCAGATTATGTTGAGTACTATAACGGATAATTTCAGGAGTGTTAAGGGAAAAAAATGCGCTTTCTATTCTCAGTAGAGTTGTAGAGTTGTGTTTTATCTTTCAAAGGAGTTAAGTCATGCTTAAAACTGAAACCTATACCTTTACTTACAAATAAAATGGAAAACAATGCTCTTGAATGAAAACTAATTTAGAAAGTGTAATGACATAGTTGAAAAAAAATAATTAAAAAATGAAATTAATACATGGTGATGAATTCATTTGAATGAAATTGAAATAGTACGAGAATGCATATTATGATAAAATTATAAAAGGTTATTTGATTGTATCTCTTGATTCCTAAATATGAGAGATGCCTAGAGTAGGGTCGTCAGTAATTAAAGGGACTTAGTCAGTTAGGAAAACATGTAGGTGCCTTGTATCTTGTCTTTCCAATTCATGTGAACTTATTGATAAATTGCAGAATTTGTTGTTGTATTGTTGTGATAATATTGATATGAATTAATTAGTTATAATAATGTTTAAATGAACATGAATATCTTGTGTACATAATATGAATTAATTAGTTATGATAATGTTGAAGGGAGGAATGAGTACCCTATATCCATTGTTATATACCAAGTTAAATTATATATGAGTACCTGACATACATTAATAGGCCTGATAATGTTGAAGGGAGGAATGAGTACCCTATATCCATTGTTATATACCAAGTTAGATTACATATGAGTACCTGACATGCATTAATAGGCCTATGATGTCTTATTAAACTGATTATAATTTTATTTTTGATTTTATATAATTACAAGTGTATCCATTACATAAGAAGTAATTAATGATTTGGAAACAGGATTTTAGATTGACCAGTTTCTTGGTTTGGAAACTAATAACGACCAAGATTTTAGATTAATTAGTTTCCTAGTTTGGAAACTAATGGTGCCAACATGTTTGACGACCAAGATTTTAAATTAATTAGTTTCCTAGTTTGGAAACTAATGATGTTAGTGAGT
>NW_011509135.1:0-559 GCF_000495115.2 Populus euphratica | reverse complement strand
TTATGTACTACAGATTAAGTTCCAATACTTTGTAGAAAGATTTTAAGTTTATTTCAGAGAGATTTTAAGTTATCTTATTTCTTTAGTTTGTAGACTTTCAAAAGAATTGCCTTATTTAAAAGTGTAAATGTTGATTGCATTCAATTCACTTGAATAAAATGACAAACAATAAATATTTAATGATAAATATTTAATATTTAATAAAAAAAATTGTATTTAATCAATTTCTAATAACTTCAATAAAAATATCTTTTATTTAAACAATATTTACATTTTGTTTGCGTAATTTCATTCAAGCATGTAAATTTCTTATAGTTTATAAACTAAACAACTATCTAATTTAAATTGTTTTTAGATTTATCCTCTATTGACTGAAATATTTTTAAAAGGAAATCAAAGTTATTTTAATTTTTGTCTAAAGTAGTTTCTATTACTTCAAAAAACAAATTTAAAATTGATTTTGGTTTTCGAAATTTCAAATGGCATTATTATTATTTTTTCGTTATTCATGAAAACGAAGGAACAATTTTGAGTGATGAACAATTTTGAGTGGTGGTCT
>NW_011509282.1:0-534 GCF_000495115.2 Populus euphratica | reverse complement strand
TGAGAAAAACAAAATAATCAACCTTTATCTACAAGATCATTCAAACCAGCTGATTCATTTTCACTAGGAAAATTATCAAAGTAAGCTTTCAAACGATTTCCATTTTCCTTAAAATCATTGTCATTCATTGAATTCTCAATATCACAGGCCCCATAAGGATTGGTCCATCTTAATCTTAGCTCTTTAGGGAGTGCATAAAGTTGAGAATCATAAAAAAAAACTTTTTGACCAGTGTCAATTTTTTGACAATTTTCACAAGTTTTACAGAATGCATGTGTGTCCTTGAACATGGTGGGCCAATAAAATCCATTTTGAAAGATTTTTATAGTTGTCTTTTTTGATGAGAAATAACTTCCACATGCTTCAGAATGACAAAGTTTAATGACACTACTTACCTCATTGTCGGGAATGAATCTTTGAAATATTTGATCAGGACAATATTTGAATAAGTTAGGGTCATCACAATAAAAATTCTTCACTTCATTCAAAAACTCTTCTTTGTCTTGATTACTCCAATCAGCTGGCAAATCTCCT
>NW_011509140.1:0-559 GCF_000495115.2 Populus euphratica | reverse complement strand
TCAAAAATTTAAAAAACCAAAATGTTTTGTTTTCGTGCACTAGACAAATCCTAAAAGTTTTCCTAGCATATTTTTTTAAAGATAAAAATTGCAACATTTTCATCATGCTTTTTAAAAAAAAAGATATTATAACCAGTTTATGGTTATCCACTGGTATTTGAATAAAATATCAAAAACTCTTCACCAATTATTTTGTTTATTTTATATTTAAAGGGTTAGGGTTTAATTATATAGACTTTAAAACTATATTAAATTAATTTTTTGAGATTTTTTTGACATTTCAAAAAACACTAAAATTTAATATTATTTTTTTAAAAAATATATTTTAAAACATATCTAAACATAATTAAAAGTACAATTCCGAATACACTTCACTTACCTTAAACCACCACTATAAATATAAACATTCAAGTACCCTTCCATATCCTTATCATCAAATTAGTGATATCATCTCCCCTTAGAGCTAAACAATCATTACACAAATAATAAATTACTCTCTCTCTCTGAAACCAACCTATTCTGGGTCTTGACCAGAAAAAAGAAAAGCTCAACGACCGGT
>NW_011509136.1:0-559 GCF_000495115.2 Populus euphratica | reverse complement strand
CAAGCAACTCCATTATTTAGGTGACTAAATTATAAAAAAAATTAAAAAAAAAACCCTTACCTCGTTACTCTTGAATCATGTTTTTTTAAATGTATTATGTATGAATAATGATATGTAGTGAACTTGTTGCTCATAACTCATGAAATATATCTTTGTAAAGAATAAACCATCACACTATATGAGGTTAAAGTTTGTTGATCATAGTTGTTTGCGCTTGAAATGAGGAAATGTCATCTTTGTTATTCCTTTCACATTCTAAAATAAGTACATCCCTTGCAAACCCTTTTTGAGCCTGAATAATTTTTTCTTTCATAAAAGATCCCGACTAGGATCACAACCTATACTGGGGGCATGTGAAATTTTAATAATTAAGAAAAATAATAAAGCCGTGAGAAAGCTAAAAGGCAAAAAAAAAAAAAAAGCCCAAGAAACTCAAATGCTAGGGGGCATGCCTAAATCACAAGAAAAGGTGATAACCACGATAAAGTGAGTATGCTCTCTAGTAAAGCAATGAAAAAGAAAAAAAGAAGCAGCAAATCAAAGAGCGACAAAAGAAAGT
>NW_011509137.1:0-559 GCF_000495115.2 Populus euphratica | reverse complement strand
TTCTTTTTCTTTCTTAATTTCGTTCCAAATGTTGGAGAAGTTTACCTTTCATGCATTTTAAGTTTATTATAAATAAAATTAAAAGAGATGGGAAATTTATTGTTCCCTAAGTCACAATACAGGATGGGAACACTTAATTCCCCATCCTTTTTCACCCATGAAAAAAAAAACATTTTCCCTATAGGACGAGGGCATGATTATCTTTTTAATATGGAAATTTTTACATTTTTAAATTGACTGAGGGCAAAACAGGTATATGCTTTTAAAATTACACTGCAAACTATCATAAATACCCTTTAAGGTTAATGCATTGTTAGATATCATATAGGGATAGAATTGTGTTTTTACTTATAGAGTACACAATAAGTTACCAATCTAGCTTTAAAAACAAAAGGCCTTGGCCAGATAGGAGGGGTGTTTGCGTCTTATCTTTTATATTAGCATTGCTTTAATTTCTTTAAATTTTTCTTCTTCTTCTCTTTGTTTAATATATATTATGTAAAAAAAGGTTTTGATTTGAATTGTATTAGTTAGTTACTATTGATAAATAGTTGTATCA
>NW_011509134.1:0-560 GCF_000495115.2 Populus euphratica | reverse complement strand
AGACTCATAATTTTATGCCAAAAACTCTAAATTTTGCATACCATTTTATTTATTTAAATCATTATGATTTTTAGGCCAACCCTTTAATGACCTCCATCCATAACCATCATAAAAAGTTACTCAAATCTTTCACCACTTTCAGTAAAAAAAAAAGATGATTATATGTAGGGTTTGTACTAACGATTAACATTTTTCGTGTTTAAAACCATACATCATTTGATTTAAAATTCTACTATATTATTATTGTTGTATAACTATTTTCGACCCAATTCATACAGATTTACCTTTACATAATTATTTTACCTGATTAAAGAATTTATGTGATTTGTCACTAGTTTATATTTTGTATATTAATTGTTGTTATATTTCATCCAAAATTTAAGTTATATTTATAAAAGTTTTTATCCCCATTTATAACAATTTTCCTTCTTAATTATCATTTTCAATAAAAAATTTATCATTTTTAACATTGATTTATTGGTTTTAGGTCGTAGGTTTATAGTGATTATATTTATAAATTTGATTAATTTTTTGTTGGAAGGTAAATAATCTAAAAAGAT
>NW_011509128.1:0-560 GCF_000495115.2 Populus euphratica | reverse complement strand
ATTTATAACAAAAAGAAATCATAATCACTATAAGGTTTGACCTTTAATAATATCTATATATGCTTTCTAATTATGTTACAAAGACTTCTAATTGTATTTTTAAGAAAGCTTTTGTTTCTTTGTTGTCATACTAGTTTGCTACTTTAAGCTAAAGTGATGGAACTTCTAAGTAGAAGAAATGGATGAAGTTTGCTCTAACTTTCTTGAGATTTAGACATTTATATTCTTCACTTTTTTAAATCACACTTCAATTCCTTTTATCCCCTGCAAATAGTAGAATATGTAATAAATTATAGTTGAAATTATTTTATAATTATTTTTATTTTCATAGATAATATCTCGATGAGTTAGTAGGAATTGATTGGGATAAAAATAAGAAAATAGAGTTGCCATCTAATTTTATAATAACTATAAATCCTAATTAATTTTTCAAAGGTTCTAGGTAAGGGACTAATTATACCAAATAAAAGATGATATCTTACCTTAAATAAATTGCATTATGTTTGTTTCTTATAATAAAGAAACATATCACATATACATGTTAATTTTTGCTTAAACTA
>NW_011509132.1:0-560 GCF_000495115.2 Populus euphratica | reverse complement strand
TTGATACATTTAAAAATTCTCTCTTATTAGAGAGAGATTGATACATTTAAGAATTGTATTGAATCTTGAAAATACTACAATTAGAAGAGAAACATAAAAGATAATTCAATATGAAAGTGGTTTTGTCTTTTGAAATAAATATGAAATCTATTTATACACGAAAATTTGAGTAGTTAAAAATTAAATAAACTTTGGAAATATTATCCTCGTCATTCCATAGTTTCGGTTTTTTATTAATTTGTTATATTTTGAAAAAATATATTTTATATCCTAAACTTTCATACGTGTGTTACAATTTACATCCTCGCTCTAGCATGTCAAAAAACATTTAATTATTTGTTTTTCATTTAATGACTAAAAACCCTTAAAAATTAAATATCATAACTTTTTCATTCTTTTAAAGAAACCTAGTCATCACTTTCAACATTTTCTTCTTCATTTTGTTTTGAAGTGCTTTCAATCTCTCTAGGAATAGATTTTAGTGTTAGGTTTCAAATTCAAATTCAAATCTTAAATTTGCTTCAAGAATAAAAGAATCATAAGAGCAAAAATTCAAGAAA
>NW_011509130.1:0-560 GCF_000495115.2 Populus euphratica | reverse complement strand
CCATTTTATTTTATTACCATTTTATTAATTCTGGGTTAATTAGGGTTTTAGCTTCTCTTTTTAATTTTAGGTCTCAATCATTTTAATTTGTTAAATTCCTCAATTGAGTCTGTTTTTAGAAATCAATTTAAGTTTATTATTGTGAAAGTTTCAAAAGAACCCTTTGATATTAGCATGTTTTTCAACTTGGTCTCTAGTTTTGGATATTTTTAATTCCATCCTTGAATAATCTTTAAACTACTAATTTTTTCAATCTCATCTCTAATTTTAACTTAATTTGGTACTTAAATATGCATGTTTTTTTGTAGAAAAATCGTTAGTCTTAAATTTTTTTAATTTAGCATTTAATTGACCTCTAAACTTTGATTTTCTTATAATTTTACCTCCAAGTTCATCCTATTGAGTCTGTAAAAATTAAATTTAGTCCTCTAAAATCTCAATCTTCTTAATTAAGCATGAATTAGGCTTTTAAATTTAATTTTTAACCAACTTGGTTTTTAATAAAATTAATTTGACCCATTAAAAATCTAATCAAAATCTTTGTACTTGATTAATTCTTT
>NW_011509131.1:0-560 GCF_000495115.2 Populus euphratica | reverse complement strand
ATTCGGACAGACAACCTAGCAACCGATGTGTTAATGCCATTTTTGTCACACCGCAGCTGCGTGCGTGGAGGCATGATGAGTGAAACATGACACGGGACAGGGAAGAGAGTGGTGGACGGATGCATGGCTTCTCTTCTGCCACGTGTAGTAAACATATACAAAGCCTACAAGTTTCTAGAAGCATCATTAACCAACCACTCATCACTCTCCGGTCCGATGGAAAACAAAACCCACCAACTGTCGAGCTCCAAAATTCCATGACTGTCATTTACAATGACAGAAGTGTAGGTAAGGTTCTTGGATAATTTACCGGCTCAGGGGTCAACATCTTGATCTCTTAGCATATGGGTGTCCACGTGTGCATATTAGAAAAAGGTCAAAAGCTTGAGAAATAGATGATTGGTTACTTGTCAGCTAAGCTAAATTATTCTTCTACCCGCAATGTATTAGACAGAGGTAAAGAAAGGACCGAAGAAAGACAACTTGTAAGTTAAGCTAATCTGATTAGTAATTTTAAAAAACAAACATTAATTGAAATCGTGATTAGTAAGGGCCATCAC
>NW_011500797.1:68819-87785 GCF_000495115.2 Populus euphratica | reverse complement strand
AATCCTTTCATTAAACTTCCACTGTTTTGACCTTGCGACTAAAAGCATTTACAACTACATTTGATCTCCTTGAATGATAATCAATTACATAATTATAATCCTTTATCAATTATACCTAATGTCTTTGTCGTATATTTAATTCTTTCTATATCATCATATACCTTAAACTCTTATGATCCATAAATATCTGAACCCAAGACCATATAAATAATACCTTCATACTCTTAAGGAAAACATTATAGCGGCTAATTCTAAATCATCCACCAGGTAATTGACCTCATGAACCTTTAACTGTCTTGAAGTATACACAATCATTTTACTATGTTACATTAATACATAACCTGACCCCTTATTTGACGCATCACAATAGACCATCAATCCTTTTGTTCCTGACGAGAATGTTAACATCAACCCAGTAGTAAGTTTCTTTTCAGTTCTTGAAAGCTTTCTTCATATTCTTTAGTCCATTCCCACTTTGTCTCCTTTTGAGTCAACCAAGTCATAGGAATAACTGAGATAGAAAATTCCTTGATAATACCATGATAACCTAAGAAAACTATAAATTTTAATAATATTTATAGGTTTTTTCCATTTCATTATTGCTTCAACCTTCCTAAGATTCACCAATATTCCCTCAGCTAATATAATGTGTCCTAGAAAAATCACTTTCTTGAGCTACAACTTGCACTTGTTGAGTTTGACATATAGTTGATGATCCCTCAAGGTTAGTGATTAATACTTAAAAGTGCATTTTTATCAAGGTTTTATATCATTATTTTGCACTCGAAGTATCAATAACTCCTTAATTAAAGCATGTTTTATAATAACATATCTAATAATATAAGATACCTTTAATTTATGGTAAATGTTCATTTTAAATGAAAGCCTATCATATAAATGAAAGAATTGATTGATGAATTTTAAAAAATGAAATTAAAAGGACAAAGAGATGGCCAAACTTAGAAAAGAGATGTCAGCGCAATCCAAACTGGAACACTATTCAATAATTGGGTCATATTTGGAGCTGTAGATCTCAGATTTAGGTCTACTTTATATGGATGGAAAGGTAAGACATAGGCCTACAACTTTCATATGGAGCCCAAGATCTAAAAAGGCCATTTTCAAGTCCAAATTATAGCAACAACAAAGAAGTCTGAATCTGTCTTCCAGCCCGAGCACTGTTTAGTGTTTGACCTATATCTAGAGTTCTAAAAGTCCAAGTGAAATGAATGTTTTACAAAAGAAAGCTGAGACAATTTCCTACAACTTTCATGTTTTTAAGTGGCTCTAATTTTGATGTTATCAATGACGTTTTGGGCAGACAAGAGAAGATAAGGATTGTCACTAAGTCAAGAGTTGGTCACCCACTCATCAATTAGTCATCGAATCAATAGTTTCCAATTTTGGCCTATAAAAGGAGGCATTTGTCATACATTTAAGCGTCTTGGTTTCCAGATTAAGATCATGCTCTTGCTTTCTCTGTTTGTATTTTTTGTAATGTTTATGCTTTGCTTTCATTAATATCAAATTTATGCCTTTCATTTCCTTTCCTTTACTTAGTTAACTTTTATCTTATTTATGTTCTTATTTTGTTTATTTATTTTTCTTTCTTTCATTATGTCTAACTAAGTTTATTATGTCAAGGTGAAAAGGTTACGCTAATGGTGTAAGAATAAGTATAGTGTAAACTTAATATGGACTTTAATGTTTGATACTAACATGTTTTGTATTTGTTATCTTGTTCACTCTTTAATACTTTGCTTGTTAAATGACTAATCTTGATTTATGTTGTATAATACTTGGTACAACAAATGCTTGGCATTTTCATAGCTCATACTGTATGGTATAACCGACACCTGAGCTATGAAAAGAATTTGATTTGTTGTAAACATAAGTTATAATCATGAATGCTTGACGAGATTTACAAGTATTAGCATTAATCGAATAAGATGACTAATGTAATCATGTTAATAATCTATAATCTGATTGGAACCTCCTTGTGTGTGGTTTCCAATTGAATAATAAAAGTTTATACTATACTTGTTTGACATACCATTAGTGGATCCTCTAACCTTGACATTTGTTATTATCATTATTTAATCCTTACGTTAATTTTTCATGTCAAAGTTCTCATCAACTTCCTTATTATTATTATTATTATTATTATTATTATTATTATTATTATTGCTACTATTATTATTGTTGTTATTATTGTTACTATTATTGTTGTTTATAATTTGTACAATTAATCTCCCTATGGTTCGACCCCGGTCTTGCCGGATTATTTATTACTTCAACACTCTTGCACTTGGGAGAAGACATTAATTTTTTAGTCGTGTCAGTTAGTAATACTTGCCTCAAATTTTGGTCATGCTCCAAGTGTAATTTCAAATAGACTAGGATGTTGTCTATGAATACCACTATGAACTTATCTAAGTATAGTAAAAATACTTGGTTCATTAAGTCCATAAATATTATCAGTGTGTTTGTTAGCCCAAACATCATTACTATAAACTCACAATATCCATACTGAGTTCTAAATGTGATTTTTGCTACATCAGTTCCTTAATTCTCAACTGATAGTATCCTAACCTCATATAATTTTTGAAAACATTTTGGCCCTCTTTAACTAATCAAACAAATCATATATCCATAAAAACAAATGTGAAACCAATCTCCATGTTTCAAAACCATGATAAGGGCAAGTACTAAGCAAGTCTCGATACCTATCCTAATATTGGTAAAATGTTTCTCCTGGTTTTTGAGTGAAAGTGGTGATTTGTCTTTTGAAAGAGTTTGTTCTGTGAGATGGGAGAAACTTCTTCAAAAACTGTTGTTGCATTTCATCCCAAGCACGAATGGATCCTGGTCTTAAATTTTATAGCCATGTTTTAGCTTTATCTTTTAATGAAAAAGGAAAAAGCTTTAATCTGATGGTGTTCATGCTACAATTTAAATTATTATATGTGTTGCAGACCTCCTCAAATTCCCTTAAATGCAAGTATGGATTTTCCAATTCTAAGCCATGAAAAGAAGGTAAAAGTTGAATAATACCTGATTTAAAATTAAAATGAGATGCATCGGGAGAAAAAACTATGCATGATGGTGCACTTGTTCTTGTGGGATGCATGTGGTCTCTAAGTGTTCTGACACGGTTATTCTCATTATTCTCATTATGAAGTGATTGATTATCTTCTTCGGCCATATTTTCTGAAAATGATGAGGATATCCTACAAAGTCTACCACTTGATGTACGTGACCACACTCTCATGCACGTATAGGAATAGAATAAAAGGAAGAAGAAAACAAAAGAAGAAGAAACAAGAGAAAAGAAACAAAGTTATATACAAGAAAAGTGAAAAAAGAAAATAAAATAACTACTATAATTTATACAAGAACTTACCTCCCCGGCAACGGCGCCAAAAACTTGACACCACTAAAAGATTGATGTCTTCTCCCAAGTGCAGGAGTGTCGAAGTAATAAATAACCCAGCAAGACTAGGGTCGAACCACAGGGAGGTTAATTGTACAAATTATAAACGACAATAGTACAACAACAACAATAATAATAATAATAACAACAATAATAATAGTAATAACAATAATAACAACAATGACAATAACAATAATAACTATAATAATAATAATAATAATAATAATAATAATAATAATAATAGTCGTAGTAATAATAATAATAATAATAATAATAATAATAATAATAATAAAGAAAGAGAAGAAGAAGAAGATGATGAGAACTTGGAGATGGAAAATTAATGTAAGGATTAAATAATAATAATAACAAATGTCAAGGTTAGAGGTTCCACTAATGGTATGTCAAACAAGTATAGTATAAACTCTTATTATTCAATTGGAAACCACACACAAAGGAGGTTCCAATTAGATTATAGATTATTAACATTATTATATTAGTCATCTTATTCGATTAATGCTAGTGATTACATTAGTTATAGATTAATGCTAATACTTGTAAATCTCGTCAAGCATTCATGATTATAACTTATGTTAACAACAAATCAAGTTCCTTTTATAGCTCAGGTGTCGGTTATACCATATAGTATGAACTATGAAAGTGCCAAGTATTTGTTGTACCAAGTGTTATACAACATAAATTAAGATTAGTTAGCATTCATGATTATAACTTATGTTAATAACAAATCAAGTTCTTTTCATAGCTCAGGTGTCGGTTATACCATACAGTATGAGCTATGAAAGTGCCAAGCATTTGTTGTACCAATTGTTATACAACATAAATCAAGATTAATCATTTAACAAGCAAAGTATTAAAGAGTAAACAAGATAACAAATATAAAAACCAAGTGTTATATAACATAAATCAAGATTAGTCATTTAACAAGTAAAGTATTAAAGAGTGAACAAGATAACAAATATAAAACATGTTAGTATCAAACATTAAAGTCCATATTAAGTTTACATTATACTTATTCTTACACCATTAGTGTAACCTTTTCACCTTGACATAACTAACTTAGCTAGACATAATGAAAGAAAGCAAAAAAAATAAGAACATAAATAAGATAAAAGTTAACTAAGTAAAGGAAAGGAAATGAAAGGCATAAACTTGATATTAATGAAAACAAAGTATAAACATTATAAAAAATACAAAGAGAGAAAGAAAGAGCATGATCTTGATCTGGAAACCAAGATGCCTAAATGCATGGCAAATGTCTCCTTTTATAGGCCAAAATTGGGAACTATTGATTTGATGACTAATTGATGAGTGGGTGACCAACTCTTGACTTGGTGACAATCCTTATCTTCTCTTGTCTGCTTAAAACATCATTGGTAACGTCAAAATTGGAGCCACTCGAAAACATGAAAATTGTAGACAATTGTCTCAGATTTCTTGTGTAAAACATTCAGTTTATTTGGACTTCTAGAACTTCAGATATGGCCAAAATACTGAACAGTACTCGGGCTGGAGGACAGATTCGGGCTTCTTTGTTGTTGCTACAATTTGGACTTGAAAATGGCCTTTTTAGATATTGGGCTCCATATAAAAGTTGTAGGCCTATGTCTTACCTTTCCATCCATATAAAGTAGACCTAAATTTGAGATCTATAGCTCCAGATATGACCCAATTACCGAACAGTGTTCCGGTTTGGATTGCACCGACATCTCTTTTCTAATTTTGGTCATCTTTTTGCCCTTGCAATTTAAGTTCTTAAAGTCATCAATCAATCCTTTCATTTATGTGATAGGCGTGCATTTAAAATGAACATTTACCACAAATTAAAGGTATCTTATATTATTAGATATATTATTATAAAACATGCTTTAGTTAAGGAGTTATTGATACTTCAAGTGCAAAATGATGATATAAAACCATGATAAAAATACACTTTTAAGTACTAATCAGAAGCAAGAAAGTTTAGGTATGCTATTGAGCCATCATTATATGGAAAATATGACATAATGTTTAGTAACATTATGATTACTAATTAATACTTAAAAATATATTTTTATCAAAGTGTTATATTATCATTTTGCACTTGAAGTATCAATAACTCCTTAACTAGACCATTTTTATAATAACATGTTTAATAATATAGGATACCTTTAATTTATGGTAAATGTTCATCTTAAATGCAGGCTTATCACATAAATAAAAAGATTGATTGATGAGTTTAACTACTAAAATTGAGAAGACAAAGAGAGAGTGAAGTTTGTCTTTCAGATCAAGATCATTTACATGCTTTCTTTCTTTGCAGTTTTAATATTCTAGTTTCATTTCATGTTATAGTTTCATTAATATCTTGTTTATGCCTTTCATTTCCTTTACTATAATTATATAATTGTGTTCTTATTTTATTTATTTATGTTTCTTTTCTTCATAATGTTTAGCTATGTTTAATATATCAAGGTGAAAGGGATTCACTAATGGTGTTAAGACATATATAATATAAACTCAATATGGACTTTAATATTTGCATCCAAGAAAATTTGCTATTAAGATGTCTTATCATTTTTATCTTATTAATTTCTAATACCTTGTTAAATGGTTAATCTAGATTTGTGTTGTATAACACTTGGTACAACAAATGCTTGGCATTTTCATAGCCTATCATATGGTATAACCTACACCTGTGCTATGAAAAAAACTTAATTTATTGTTAACATAAGTTAACATCATGAATTCCTAACAATATTTAAAAGTTTGGTGTTACTTAAATAAGATAATTAATATGATCATATTAACAATTTATAATGAGTTATTAACAACAAATCATCTGATTGAAACCTTCTTTGTGTGTGGTTTCCAGTTAAGTGATAAAAAAAGTTTATATTTTACTTATTTAAAATACCATTACTGGATCCTCTAACATTGACAAATGTTTATTATTATTTAATCTTCACATTAATCTTACATCTCAAAGTCCTTATCACCACCACCACCACCACCATCATCATCATTATTTATATAGTTAACCTCTCTATGATTTGATCCTGATCTTGCTAAGTTATTTATTACTTCGATGCTCCTACACTTGGGAGAAGACATCAATCTTTTGATTGTGTCCATTACTAAAAAAAATTCTTGGACTCCCTTTTAATGAATGTTGTCTAATAAAGATGGCAGGGATGATGGATTGATGAGCATTAATAATGATGGTATCAACTAGAGGAAGAAAGTGGTGATTTAGATAGAATAGTATTCTTAATTTTATTGATGATATGAGTAATATGGTAATTTGTTTTAATCTTGCAAATAGTAGTAGCAACCATAGTTTTAGCAAGAGAAAAGCAACATAATATCTTACACCTCAAGGTGGAAAAAGAAGGGTTCTGAAATGGAAGCATAATTATTTTCATGTTTGGATTTTTCAACCAAAAAGTGATTGTATATCCATTTTCAGGGATAAGAAAGGGTGTAGCATTGAAGAGGTGATAAAAAAAAAAGTTCACTCAATAAATGGAGTTCACTTTGGTAGTGAATTGCACATTTTTGCTATTGATTTTTTCTATTTAAGAAGCAAAAGGGACATATGAGCAGCAGTGAAAGATATTGATAAAAATTTCTCTTAACTAAAATTAATGTTTGAATAAAGATCAAAGAGTTAGATCTAGAGATGCAGTTTTGTCTTTTTAACTTATATCATTGTATTTTTCTTCAATGAGGTTAGAATTGACTTTTATTACATAATATGAATTGTTTTATATTTCTCATTTGCTTGTATAATTTGTGTTCTAACAATGATACTTGAATATTGTATTTATGCAGTAAGTTATCACAATGTCTTTACTATGCTAAGATTATATATGTTTAATATGCTTTATGAACCATATCCTAATATTAATTCTTTTTTTAAAAAAATAGTTTGGATAAAAATATGGTGTTGTTATTTATTGTATATTTTTGATAAGAGAGCCATAGTTGAAGTGAATCATAACAATTGCAGTGCACTATACATATATTATAGTTATTGCATTAACTTTCTTTATTATAGTTAAGCCAATATTTAATTGTATGCACTATAATTTTAATTTTCTTAATTCTAGTAACATTAATGTAATTGTTTTACTATCATGTATGTGTTGGAACTTGTTTACCTAGCATTCTAATGGTTAGAACTGAAGAAGTTCTATTATTATTTCATTTGAGGAGTATTTGATAAGAACTGTAGGTGAGAATAGTAAAAATTAAAAGTTAGTTTGGTAATTTCAACTATATTTACACATGCATACATTTGTATATAAATTGAAGTTTTAACAATAGTTGTTGTGAAAACCTGATAAATTATAATTTGAAAAAAATAAATAAAATACTAAATAGAGTAAATAAAATAATTCTTGGTATTGTAAAGGGATACAATTGAATAAAAAAGGTGTTGTGGTATAAATTAAGTAAAAAGAAACATTAAGGGACAAAAATAAAAATAAAAGGTATTAAGGGCCAATATGTAAATATAGATATAGAAAATCATACTATAAATGCTGTATTTCTTCTTTATTGGCCGATGGTTTGCAACAAATAGAGGGGGAGGATTTGCGTGATTCTTTTCTACTAAAATTCTGAAACTGAATGCAAAAAAGAAAGCCTTTTTAGCAGAACAAGTAAGTGCCATTCTTCAGAACAATAATGCTTTGAAATATAAAGACTCTGGTTGTCCTACAATTTCTTGCTTTATTGGAGACCAAAAAATTGAAAGAGCCTTACTTGATCTTGGTGCTAGTGTGAATTTACTTCCATATTCAGTTTTTCAAAGTCTCAATCTAGGTGAGTTAAAACTAACTTCTATATCTCTTTTACTTGCCGATAGATCTGTAAAAGTGCCTAGAGGAATAATTGAAGATGTGTTAGTACAAGTCGATAAATTCATTTATCCTGTGGATTTTATTGTTTTGGACACAGAACATGTTGAAGCATGTAATTTATTTCCTGTTATTTTAGGACGTCCGTTTCTTGCAACCTCTAACGCATTGATTAATTGTAGGAATGGACTGATGAAGCTATCATTTGGAAACATGACATTGGAGATGAATATTTTCAACATTTGCAAGCAACTTGGAGATGATAATGATTTACAAGAAGTAGATCATATTGACGAATTAGTTTATGATCAACTTGAATCTACTTTAAGTAAAAATGAGTTAGATGAATCTGAAGATTTGCAAATGATTTATTCTAAGGAAGAAATCACGGATGAAACAAGCACCGAAAATGTTGATGCGAATCTTTTATCAATAGTGACAACAGATTCGACATCTGACATCACACCAATCGATGATTACTTTCCTAACGAATCCTTACTTTCTCTTAGTCCAATGCCTTGGTATGATAAAAATATCAATTTTCTTGGTTTAGGAGATTTGCCAGCTGATTGGAGTACTCAAGACAAAGAAAAGTTTTTCAACGAAGTGAAGAATTTTTATTGTGATGACCCTAACTTATTCAAATATTGTCCTGATCAAATATTTCAAAGATTCATTCCCGAAAATGAGGTAAGTAATGTCATTAAACTTTGTCATTCTGAAGCATGTGGAAGTTATTTCTCATCAAAAAAGACAGCTGCAAAAATCTTTCAAAATGGATTTTATTGGCCCACCATGTTCAAGGACACGCATGCATTCTGCAAAACTTGTGAAAATTGTCAAAAAGTTGATACTGGTCAAAAAAATTTATTTTATAATTCTCAACTCTATGCATTCCCTAGAGAGTTAAGACCAAGATGGAGCAATCCTTATGGGGCCTGTGTTATTGAGAATTCAATGAATGATAATGATTTTAAGGAAAATGGACATCGTTTGAAAGCTTGCTTTGATAAGTTTCCTAGTGAAAATGAATCAACTAGTTGGAATGATCTTGTAGATAAAGGTTGATTATTTTGTTTTTCTCATATTGTTTTTGTGTTTCTTTTTGAGTGATTTTTGCTAGTTTCTCTCACCCTGGTTAAATGGCGGACAACGGTACTCCGTGACTTAAGTCGGTTCTTTTAGTTTCCCACAATAACTGATATTTGTGTATATATTTGTGCAATTCTTTGAATCTCTCTTCCAATTCTCATTTGAAAATGGACACTAATCTTGAAAAATTGAAAAAGTATTTTCCCGCTCTGCCTAAGAATGCGATTACAAAAATTTATCGTGCTAGATGTGCAAGATTGAGATTGTTAATGAATCATGGAATTTCTAAAGATATTCGCTGGTTGATTGAAGCAAAGGTCCGATTATCAGGTGAGTCCTCTAACTCCTTCATTTCACACATGCCCGGAACAGGTAAAAGCACTTTTGCAAAGAAACGTCGTGCAAAATGACTGAAAGTCTGTCATCGATGTGCTAGATGGACTTGTAATGCATAATGTCGTTCTTTAGGAATGGTATCTATAAACCGTGAAGATAAAATACAATTCATTAAGGATGGCCTGAGTAAGGAGTCTTTAGATAATCTTCTATTGACTCTTGAGACACATCCTAGTGGAGATGTGCATCGTGCAATTCATGATTTATGGCCACTATTTCATAAAGAACATGATCGACTTAGTCTTGGGAATCTGACTAAAAAAGACCTTGTTTGCTAGTTTTTAAGAAAACTGGATGGGAAGCCTATCCCCAACCCATAGAGGGCGTTTAAGTCGTTCTTCGACGTAAAACCAAGGGAAGATGTGAGCCACAATCATAACTACCTGTACATACATATGCTTTTTCAAAAGTAAATAAATAAATAAATAAAGAGAGAGAGAGAGAGTGTGAGACTCCAGCTGGCCTACATATAGGTGTTATGATTGCCTTTCTAATTTCTCATCTATAAAACCCTCTCTTCCTTCCTTTCATTTCTACTCAACCCATATATTCAACAAATACAGAAGTGTGTAGAAATGGCAAGTTCCTCAAGTCATCATATAAGAAATATTTGTGTTTTCGGTGGATCTAGTCCTGGGAAAGAAAATGAGTTTTTAGAATCAACAAATCATCTTGGTCACGTGCTAGCTGAGAGAAAGATTCATTTAGTGTATGGGGGAGACAGTCTTGGGTTAATGGGAGGTGTGTCAATAGCTGCATTTTTAGGAGGTAGTCAAGTTTTTGAGGTCGTCCCCGAAGCTTTAGCACAAGGGGACATCATTGGAAAAACAATTAGAGAGGAACTTCAGGTCTCCACAATGTTAGCTCAAATGAATGCAATGTTTAACCATGTTGATGCCTTCATTACTTTACCAGGTGGTCTAGGTACATTGGAAGAGATCTTTCATATTTTCTCTTGGGCTCAACTACACATTCACCATAAACTCATAGGTTTGTTAAATGTTAATGGTTATTATGATAAGTTGTTGTCTTTTCTTGATCATGCTGTGGAACAGGAATTTCTAACATCTTCTGCACGATAAATCATAATCTCTGCTGCTACTGCTGAACAATTAATTGACCAACTACAATCCTTCATTCCTGTAATTGATCCTTCCATGAGTCGCATAAATTGGTCAACTAAGGAAAGCCGTAAAAAGCTTAGATTGGATTTGAGCCTTCATTTGTGAATTTTTGTGTCTTTTGGTTTTATTATTGTGTTTTGTTATTTCTTATTTTTGTTTCAGTGTGTTTCAGGTTTGTCAGTGTTCGTTATTTCAGGTGATATCTTTTATACTCTATCTTTCTACCTTTAAACATTGAGGACAATGTCTCGTTTTGGTTGGGGGGAGAGGTAGTAGTTGATAAAAAAAAAATTGTTTTTCATTTCATAAAGCATGTGCATAATTGTTGTTACTAGGATGGCAGAGTAAAGGAGCTCTTTTGTTAAAGTGACTCTTGAGACGCATCTTAGTAACTATTCTGAACAAGGTCTATTGTAATACTTCTTGAAATATTCAGATTTACAAACTCTCGCATTATTATCACTTAATTCTGCTCATATACTCATTTAACATGTATTCTTAAACCTTAATTTACACAAACACACTTTAATATATGATTGTGGGTTGCACATTGGATTATTACATTATTTATGTTCTTTTGTTCAAGGTAACAACTAAGGAAAAGGGATTGTATAGAATTAAAAAAAAAAAGAAAAAAAGAAAAAAAAAGAAAAAAAAGAAAAAAAATGATAATAATAAAAATGAAGATAAGTTTGGTTTCGTAGCCTCTCTAACCTAAGCAATTAAGCCCGAAGGGGTGTTTTAACACCTAATACCCTAAAGTCAACTATCATATAAATGTTCATTTTAAATGCAAAGGCCTATCATATAAATGAAAGGATTGATTGATGACTTTAAGAACTTAAATTGCAAAGGCAAAGAGATGACCAAAAATAAATGAAAGGATTGATTGATGACTTTAAGAACTTAAATTGCAAGGGCAAAGAGATGACCAAAATTAGAAAAGAGATGTCGGTGCAATCCAAACCGGAATACTGTTTGGTAGTTGGGTCATATCTGGAGCTATAGATCTCAGATTTAGGTCTACTTTATATGGATGGAAAGGTAAGACATAGGCCTACAACTTTCATATGGAGCCCAAGATCTAAAAAGGCCATTTTCAAGTCCAAATTATTGCAACAACAAAGAAGCTCGAAGTTGTCCTACAGCCCGAGCACTATTCAGTATTTTGGCCATATCTGGACTTCTAAAAGTCCAAATGAGATGAATGTTTTACACAACAAAGCTGAGACAATTACCTACAACTTTTATGTTTTCAAGTGGCTCCAATTTTGACGTTATCAATGACATTTTGGGTAGACAAGAGAAGATAAGGATTGTCACCAAGTCAAGAGTTGGTCACCCACTCATCAATTAGTCATCAAATCAATAGTTCCCAATTTTGGCCTATAAAAGAAGGCATTTGCCATGCATTTAGGCATATTGGTTTCCAGATCAAGATCATGCTCTTCCTTTCTCTCTTTTTATTTTTTGTAATGTTTATGCTTTCCTTTTATTAATATCAAGTTTATGTCTTTCAATTCCTTTCCTTTACTTAGTTAACTTTTATCTTATTTATGTTCTTATTTTGTTTATTTATTCTTAACTTTTATGTTCTTATTTTGTTTATCTATTTTGCTTTCTTTCATTATGTCTAGCTAAGTTAGTTATGTCAAGGTGAAAAGGTTACACTAATGGTGTAAGAATAAGTATAGTGTAAACTTAATATGGACTTTAATGTTTGATACTAACATGTTTTGTATTTGTTATCTTGTTCACTCTTTAATACTTTGCTTGTTAAATGATTAATCTTGATTTATGTTGTATAACACTTGGTACAACAAATGCTTGGCACTTTCATAGCTCATACAATGCTTGGCACTTTCATAGCCCATAATGTATGGTATAACCGACACCTGAGCTATGAAAGGAACTTGATTTGTTGTTAACATAAGTTATAATCATGAAAGCTTGACTAGATTTGCAAGTATTAGCATTAATTGAATAAGATGACTAATGTAATCATGTTAACAATCTATAATCTGATTGGAACCTCCTTTGTGTGTGGTTTCCAATTGAATAATAAGAGTTTATACTATACTTATTTGACATACCATTAGTGGATCCTCTAACCTTGACATTTATTGTTATCGTTGTTAAATCTTTACGTTAATATTTCATCTCAAAGTTCTCATCTCCATCTTCATCTTCTTCTTTTTCTTTATTATTATTATTATTAGTATTATTATTATTATTATTATTGTTGTTGTTATTACTATTATTATTGTTGTTGTTGTTATTGTTATTGTTGTTGTATTATTGTTATTTATAATTTATACAATTAACCTCCCTGTGGTTCGACCCCATTCTTGCGGAGTTATTTATTACTTCGACACTCTTGCACTTGGGAGAAGACATCAATCTTTTAGTCATGTCACCTTTAATTTGTGGTAAATGTTCATTTTAAATGCAGGCCTATCACATAAATGAAAGGATTGATTGATGACTTTAAGAACTTAAATTGCAAGGGCAAAGAGAT
The DNA here is from genome assembly GCF_000495115.2 of Populus euphratica. Classification (NCBI taxonomy): domain Eukaryota; kingdom Viridiplantae; phylum Streptophyta; class Magnoliopsida; order Malpighiales; family Salicaceae; genus Populus; species Populus euphratica. The sequence goes on along the minus strand of NW_011500797.1, from coordinate 74,363 downwards.
GACTAAAATTAGAAAAGAGATGTCGGTGCAATCCAAACCAGAACACTGTTTGGTATTTGGGTCATATCTGGAGCTATAGATCTCAGATTTAGGTCTACTTTATATGGATGGAAATGTAAGACATAGGCCTACAACTTTCATATGGAGCTCAAGATCTAAAAAGGTCATTTTCAAGTCCAAATTATTGCAACAACAAAGAAGCCTGAAGTTGTCCTCCAGCCCGAGCACTGTTCAGTATTTTGGCCATCTCTGGAGTTCTAGAAGTCCAAATGAGCTGAATGTTTTACACAAGAAAGTTGAGACAATTGACTACAACTTTTATGTTTTCAAGCGGCTTCAATTTTGACGTTATCAATGACATTTTGGGAAAATAAGAGAAGATAAGGATTGTCACCAAGTCAAGAGTTGGTTGCCCACTCATCAATTAGTCATCAAATCAATAGTTCCTAATTTTAGCCTATAAAAGGAGGTATTTGCCATGCATTTAGGCATCTTGGTGTCCAGATCAAGATCATGCTCTTACTTTCTCTATTTGTATTTTTTATAATGTTTATGCTTTGTTTTCATTAATATCAAGTTTATGCCTTTCATTTCCTTGCATTTACTTAGTTAACTTTAATCTGTTTTCATTAATATTAAGTTTATGCCTTTCATTTCCTTTCCTTTACTTAGTTAACTTTTATGTTCTTATTTTGTTTATCTATTTTGCTTTCTTTCATTATGTCTAGCTAAGTTAGTTATGTCAAGGTGAAAAGGTTACACTAATGGTGTGAGAATAAGTATAATGTAAACTTAATATGGACTTTAATGTTTGATACTAACATGTTTTGTATTTGTTATCTTGTTCACTCTTTAATATTTTGCTTGTTAAATGAATAATCTTGATTTATGTTGTATAACACTTGGTACAACAAATGCTTGGCACTTTCATAGCCCATACTGTATGGTATAACCAACACGTGAGCTATGAAAGGAACTTGATTTGTTGTTAACATAAGTTATAATCATGAATGCTTGACGAGATTTACAAGTATTAGCATTAATTGAATAAGATGACTAATGTAATCATGTTAACAATCTATCATCTAATTGGAACCTCCTATGTTTGTGGTTTCCAATTGACTAATAAAAGTTTATACTATACTTGTTTGGCATACCATTAGTGGATCTTCTAACCTTGACATTTATTGTTATCGTTGTTAAATCTTTACGTTAATATTTCATCTCAAAGTTTTCATCTTCATCTTCATCTTCATCTTCTTCTTTTTCTTTATTATTATTATTATTATTAATACTACTACTACTACTAATACTATTATTATTGTTGTTGTTGTTGTTGTTGTTGTTATTGTTATTGTTGTTGTATTATTGTTATTTATAATTTGTATGATTAATCTCCTTGTGGTTCGACCCCGGTCTTGCCGGGTTATTTATTACTTCGACACTCCTGCACTTGGGAGAAGACATCAATCTTTTAGTCGTGTCATATATCAAGCAAAATAGTCTTTGTATTCAAATGTTATTGGTTTGATACACTAATAAAGAAATTATAGTAAATCTTCATCATGGTTTGATTGAAATTAACACAAAGGTTAGACTTTGCAGCATCGATGATGCTTTTGTTTTTGTTAAGCAATGTTGATAAGTTTAATACATGTACACTCCTTCCTTTAGAAATGATCATTCTAGGGTTGATTGATTGTCCTTAATGAAAACCAAACCGAGGGGTCATATTCAAGTTGTTTAGGCTGATAGAAGTCATTGTATGAGATGATTCTTTCAACTTGATGAGTTAGTTAATTCATATCAAGTTGCTTTGTCTACCAATTTAGATGAAAATTCAAATTTTATCATCGTTAAGAATACTTTTGTTGATGTTGATGTTGATGTTGATGTTGATGTTGATGTTTATATTGAGTTAAATGATATATTAACAACCATTGGACATACAAAAGTCAATAAAGATAATGATATTGAGAAGCAACAATTCAATGTAGAAGATTATGGTGGACATGAAGATGATGAGAAGGAAAAATAAAAATATAGTTTGGATTAATTTATAAAAAACACCATCCTTATAAATAGATTTTAATGTAATATTTCTTGGTTGTTCCTTTATAATGATGTTAATTTATTATTACAATATGACAATGAAACATGAATTTTTATGATTTTATACTTATAAATAGAAATTATGTTATTGTGTTATGCTTTTATTCAATTCACAAGATGGATAAATATGAAATATAATAGTGCAGTTAAAAAACTTGTTTCATACTAATGAAATCATTTATGATTGTTAATTATAGATGAAATCATTGATGGATTAACTCCATTGAAATGTTTCAAAGAGTTGAAAAAAATTTACACCTCATTCCACTAGCCATTACAAATGGAATCATTAACAAATTAACTCCATATAAAAGTTTCAGAGAGTTGGAAAAATACTACACCTTCATGTCATTGAATATTACATTTGGTGTCACCAACTGATTAACTTTGTCGAAAAGTTCCATAAAGTTGGAAAATAATTGCACCATTATAATACTATAATTACTTATTAAATCACTGACGAACTGAAAATTCATCTATGATTTTTGGAGGGTTTCTTGAAAATTTCAGGTTAAATTATAAATTAAATTCTTAATTACAAAAATAATTATAAATGGAAATTAAAAAATAATTTTTTAATATCCATTGGTAATTCTATCTGTAAAAAGCTCCAATTAAAAAACTAGAATCTCTAACTTTAGAACACCAACTCATCTTCTCTCTTCTTTTTAAACTCTCTCTGTAAATTCTCTTCCTCTCCTATGCCCTCTTATTCTTTTTAGGATAGTATCTAATTTAAAACAAAAAACAAAAAAAAAGAGCAAAAAAAATAATGATAATAAAAATATAGATAAGTTTGGTTTTGTAGCCTCCCTAACCTAAGCAATTAACCCTGAATGGATGTTTTAATAGCTAATACCCTAAAGTCAACTGACTTGGGAGCTATTGGCCCAACGCTTGTTATATGGGTTGAGGAGAAAAGTTTAAGGAAATCAAACATTGAACTATATATGTACCAATATCGACAACCCGAGTTACTAAGCTCGTAGGAGTATCTTAACACCTAATGCCCTGAGACCAACTAGTCTGGAAGTCATTAGCCGAAAGCTTGTTACATGGGTTAAAGATGCATGGTGTTTAAAGTTATGTGTATATATAATAAAAAAAATAAGAAGAAAATAATAATCCCAACCCAAGAAAGTTAACCTTAAACATTAGAACAACTATTTTGTTTTCTTCCAATAAAAGCCCCATAACTATATGTTGATATATTGAGCACAAAAGAAAGGTGTATTAATATCTTATTTAAGAGGTATTGAGTAGATATATAAATTTAATGAGAGTTTATTTATCCGGATAGATTAATGGAAGTTGAATGATGACTACCTTGCTTTGTGGAATTTGCAAATTATTTTTCTAACACTTTAATTACTAGGGACTAGTAATAAACTAGTTGGGGGGTGTGATTAGTACTTAAAAGAGCATTTTTATTAAGGTTTTATATCATCATTTTGTACTTGAAGTATCGATAACTCCTTAACTAAAGCATGTTTTATACTAACATATTTAATAGTATAAGATACCTCTAATTTATGGTAAATGTTCATTTTAAATGCAGGCCTATCACATAAATGAAAGGATTGATTGATGAGTTTAAGAACTGAAATTAAAAGGATAAAGAGATGGCTAAACTTGAAAAAAAGATGCTGGTGCAGTCAAAACCGAAATACTTTTTAGTAATTGGGTCGTATCTGGAATTGTAGATATCAGATTTAGGTCTACTTTATATGGATGGAAAGATAAGATATAGGCCTACAACTTTTATATGGAGCCCAAGATTTAATAAGGCCATTTTCAAGTCCAAATTATAGCAATAAGGAAGAAGTCTGAATCTATCCTATAGCCCAAACACTATTTAGTGTTTGGCACATTAATTAGTACTTAAAAGTGTACTTTTATCAAGATTTTATATCATCATTTTGCACTTGAAGTATCAATAACTCCTTCACTAAAGCATGTTTTATAATAACATATCTAATAATATAAGATACCTTTAAATTGTGATAAATATTAATTTTAAAGGCAGGCCTATCACATAAATAAAAGGATTGATTGATGAATTTAAGAACTGAAATTGAAAGGACAAAGAGATGGCCAAAGAGTTGTTGATCTCGGATTTAAATCTACTTTATATGGATAGAAAGGTGAGACATAGGCCTACAACTTTTATATGGAGCCCAAATTTAAAAAGATCATTTTCAAGTCCAAATTATAGCAACAATAAAGAAGTTTGAATATATACTACAACCCATTTACTATTTAGTGTTTAGCCCATATCTAGAGTTCTAGAAGTCCAAATGACCTCTATTTTTTTTTTTTTTGCCCTGAAAAACTGAGACAATTTCCTACAACTTTCATTTTCAAGTGGCTCCAATTTTGACGTTATCAATAACGTGTTGGGCAGACAAGAGAAGAAAAGGATTGCCACCAAGTCAAGAGTTGGCCACCTACTAATCAATTAGTCATCAAATCAATAGTTCCCAATTTTGGCCTATAAAAGGAGGCATTTACCATGCATTTAGGCATCTTGGTTTCCAGATCAAGATCATGCTCTTCCTTTCTCTCTTTGTATTTTTTTATGCTTTGTTTTCATTAATATTAAGTTTATGCCTTTCATTTCCTTTCCTTTACTTAGTTAACTCGTATGCCTTTTTATGTTCCTATTTTGTTTATTTATTTTTCTTTCTTTCATTATGTCTAGCTAAGTTAATTATGTCAAGGTGAAAAGGTTACACTAATGGTGTAAGAATAAGTATAATGTAAACTTAATATGGACTTTAATGTTTGATACTAACATGTTTTATATTTGTTATCTTGTTCACCCTTTAATACTTTGCTTGTTAAATGACTAATCTTGATTTATGTTGTATAACACTTGGTACAACAAATGCTTGGCACTTTCATAGCCCATAATGTATGGTATAACCGACACCTGAGCTATGAAAGGAACTTGATTTATTGTTAACATAAGTTATAATCATGAATGCTTGACGAGATTTACAAGTATTAGCATTAATTGAATAAGATGACTAATGTAATCATGTTAACAATATATAATCTGATTGGAACCTCCTTTGTGTGTGGTTTCCAATTCAATAATAAGAGTTTATACTATACTTGTTTGATATACCATTAGTGGAACCTCTAACCTTGACATTTGTTATTATCATTGTTTAATCGTTACATTAATATTCCATCTCAAAGTTCTCATCTTCTTCTTCTTCTTCTATTTCTTTATTATTATTATTATTAGTACTACTACTACTACTACTACTACTACTACTACTACTACTACTACTACTACTACTACTACTACTACTACTACTACTACTACTACTACTACTACTACTACTACTACTACTACTACTACTACTACTACTACTACTACTACTACTACTACTACTACTACTACTACTACTACTACTACTACTA
>NW_011500797.1:48065-64401 GCF_000495115.2 Populus euphratica | reverse complement strand
TTTATAAGTATTAGCATTAATTGAATAAGATAACTAATGTAATCATGTTAACAATTTATAACTGGATTAGAACCTCCTTTGGGTGTGGTTTTTCATTGAATAATAAGAGTTTATACTATACTTGTTTGACATACTATTAGTGGATCCTCTAACCTTGACATTTATTGTTATCATTATTTAACCCTTACATTAATCTTTTATCTCAAAGTTCTCATCAACTTCTTCTTCTTCTTCTTCTTATTCTTATTCTTATTCTTTATTACTACTACTACTATTATTAGTATTATTGTTGTTGTTATTACTATTATTGTTATTTATAATTCTTGTTTATAATTTATATAATTAACTTCCCGGTGGTTCAATCCCAGTCTTATCGGGTTATTTATTACTTCGACACTCCTACACTTGGGAGAAGACATCAATCTTTTGGTCGTGTCACCCATATCTAGAGTTTCAGAAGTCCAAATGACCTCTATTTTTTTCTTAAAAAGTTGAGACAATTTCCCACAACTTTCATGTTTTCAAGTGGTTCCAATTCTGACGTTATTGATTGTGCATCAAAAGTGTCATTAAGTCTCTTATTTTACATATGTATTTATTGTTTTTATTTGGTTTTTTTTATAATAATTGATGTGTTTTTTTAGTAATGAAGTTTGTTTTAATGTTTCGATAGGTTTTTGGAGCTTAAATGAATTAATTCAAAAAATTCAACGTCGGAATTCAGAATAAAGAATTGAAGAGACATTTAGTTGAAGATTGAAGCAAATCTTGGTTCAAATAAGTGCTCCAAATTTGTCCCAAAAATCAATTCTATTCCAATTCTAGAAAAGAATATCATATGATTTATTTCAAGCCCAAACTTGCCTTATGTTGTGTGCAAACTTCAACCATTAAACACTCAAGGTTTCAATGTCAATCTTAGCCCAAATAATAAGTACATTTGTATACTTATTTGATGCTCAAATTCAGCCCAAAATCAGCCCTAAATCAGCCCTAAATCGGCCCTAAATCAACCCCAAATCAACCTTTAAATCAACCCAAACACAATCCATGATCTTACATGTCCACACAACAAATAACAATTGATTTATTTTGGGTAATCCATTGATCCAAGAAGGCAAGCACATGGATGGAAAACTGGAGGGGATATTTTAACATTATTTTGGGTCAAAAAGAAGAAGGAGACACCTCATAAATGAGGAAGAAAAACGTGCACCAAAGTAGTTGTAAAGCTGTCTTGATTTGATTTTTCAGAACACCTTTTGGTGTTTTGCCCATAACTTTTGACTCAGGTGTCCAAATGAGCTGTTCTTTAATGATCTGGAAAGGTGACAGAATTGCCTATAAATATGTCTCTAATAGACTTCTCCGGAAAACGCTTCTAAGAGGGTCAAATTGCTATCCAAAGTTAGAGTCAGATTTGTGTCCGAATTTTTTCTGAAATTGTATTGTGTTCTTCTTTATAGATTTTGGTTCTTTAGTTTGTAAAACTTATTATTTCAGTTGGATTCAAGTTCTTTCATGTTTATTGAAGTGTTCTTATATATAATCATGGTTGGCTAAACTCTTTCTTGGATCCAAATCAAGGATAATGGTGATTGAGGTGAGTTCTTTAGGATATGAATGAATCTTAATGTTTATCTTCTTATTTTCTTCATGAATGATTTATTATTGTAAAGAAATTTTAGAAATCATTTAGGTAATGTTATAATCTTGAATTTTTATGCACAAACTTTAGTTTTGGTATAGAGATTGCTTGATTCAATGTCTTACTTAATATGAAAGTACTTGTTCATTCTTAAGCAATAATCAATCTTCATCTTTCTAATCTTCATTGTAATATCTTCCGATCTAATATCACCATCGTTGATATTAGGTTGAGTTATCTTATATATGTTGAAGAAATCACCAATACATCACCATTAAAATTGATTTGGACCAAGACTTACTTTTTCTTGTCATTTAAAATCTATTTACATTTTTTTTATCTTTAAAAACAAATCCATCAATTATTTTCAACCAAGTTATTGTTAATTTAATTTCTCTTGAGTTTTTTTTTTGTTACTTAGCTTAATTTCCAGATCTAGCTCTCTGTGGATATGACCTCGATCTTACCGAGTTAATTGCTACATCGCACACTCGTGCACTTGCGAGTTAAAACAAGCCGATCATAAAAAGCGGTCAAGCAGTTATTAATGATGTTTTGGGTAGAAAAGAGAAGATAAGGATTGTCATCAAGTCAAGAGTTGGCCACCCACTCATCAATTAGTCATCAAATCAATAGTTCCTAATTTTAGCCTATACAAGGAAACATTTGTCTTGCATTTAGGCATCTTGGTCTCTAGATCAAGATCATGCTCTTGCTTTCTCTTTTTGTATTTTTGTAATATTTATGCTTTGTTTTTATTAATATCAAGTTCATGCCTTTCATTTCCTTTCCTTTACTTAGTTAACTTTTATCTTATTTATGTTCTTATTTTATCTTTTTATTTTTATTTCTTTCATTATGTTTAGCTAAGTTTATTATGTCAAGGTGAAAAGGTTACACTAATAATGTAAAAATAAGTATAGTGTAAACTTAATATGAACATTAATGTTTGATACTAACATGTTTTGTATTTGTTATCTTATTCACTTTTTAATACTTTGCTTGTTAAGTGACTAATCTAGATTTATGTTGAATAACTTTTGATTTATGTTGTATAACACTTGGTACAACAAATACTTGGCACTCTCATAGCCCATACTGTATGGTATAACCGATACTTGAGCTATGAAATGAACTTGATTTGTTGTTAACATAAGTTATAATCATGAATGCCTAACAATATTTACAAGTATTAGCATTAATTGAATAAGATAACTAATGTAATCATGTTAACAATTTATAATTGGATTAGAACCTCCTTTGTGTGTGGTTTTTAATTGACTCCTTTGTGTGTGGTTTCCAATTGAATAATAAGAGTTTATACTATACTTGTTTGACATACTATTAGTGGATCCTCTAACCTTGACATTGTTGTTATCATTGTTTAACCTATATATTGATCTTTCATCTCAAAGTTCTCATCAACTTCTTCTTCTTTAGTATTATTATTATTATTAGTAGTAGTAGTACTACTACTACTACTATTAGTAATGTTGTTGTTGTTGTTGTTACTATTGTTATTGTTTATAATTTATACAATTAACCTCCTTGTGGTTCGACTCCGATCTTGCCGAGTTATTTATTATTTCGACACTCCTATACTTAGAAGAAGATATCAATCTTTTGGTCGTGTCAATGTGATATTAGATCATTCATTTGGTGGTTAAGAACCGGACTAGAGAGATTCATGGTTTGATTACCACGCATATTAATGGATCCATTCTGTTTGTTTTGCATGTAAAGTGAATGGTAAGATTCTTTTTTATTATATTAATTTATTTTTGAATTATTGTTTTTTATGAAAATATTTAACTAAAATTAGTTTTTTTTATAGGCTACAGTTATTGGAACCAAGATAGATTAATCTTTTGTAAAAAATCACATGTGAAATGATGACAGTAAAAAAGAGATGCAATAGATCATGGATAGTTAAGTTCAAAATTTCATGGTAAGTTGGATTTTTCAACAATTTTTTTCTTAAGTTATTATTTCTTTAAATTAACTAACTTTTTTTTTTCAAGAAACATATACCATGTGATTATAGGAGAGATATCGGGACGATCCTCCAATCCATCCAAAACTCAATCTGGATTTGTGGTTGAATGCTAGATTATCCGGTAGACCTAATAGAAATTAAGTTTATGATATTTTAAACACTACAGCTGAGGATTTATGAATGTGTTGTAATATATCGATCGTTATGTCCTTATAGTTAGTTTTAAGCTCTCCATCTCTAGAGTTCTAACTAATTTAAACCAAAAAGTTGAAGCTCAAATAATCCATCTTACTACTAAGACAGGACGACTTAGTGTTGAGATAACCAAACTCTTGTGATTGTTTATGTAGTTGAAATCATACATTGATGGTACATGTGGTCCACCTCATTAGCCCCCAGTCCCGACAAAGACCTATCACCTCCTCCTCCTTTTCTAGCCCTTTTTTTTTTAGATGAATTGTATTGAAAATGATGAGCTTTAAAATATGTAAGAAATATTTAGATTTTTATTCTAATTTAAATTCTTTTATTTTTTGTATAGTCTACTTATTAGATTTAAAGAAAAAAATTAAGCAAACTATTGATAGACTAAATCCTTTAGAGAGTTTTAGAGAGTTGGAGAAATTTTTTTAAGAAATGCCATTGACAATATATAATTATCTATGGGCATATTTTGTCGATAATGTTCCATACACATTAATGAAAATACCAACTAAATGATGCTAGTGAGTTTTTATTGTTTGGCGTCCTTTTTATGTTTGTAAAGCCAACAATGATTATATTACCTATAAAATAAGTAACCAATTAGAAATCATTGACGATATATTTTACAACAAATATTAACCATTTATGATTCTATTGATAAACTTATTTTTGATAGAATCAATGTTTTAATGCCAATGAAAACATTTGTTAATAATATGTAAAATTTTGATAATGTTTCCTCTCAAATTTAGTTTTTTATCTTATATCTACAAACTATTTTACTGTGAAATGTATATATTGAAAATAGACTCCAAGAAATCTCAATATATTATTCTTGTAGTTTTTTAATATATTTTGGAAAAAAAATTTATTAAATTTTAATTTTATGATTCTGATAATTTTTTAAAAATAAATAAATAATACACTCGCTTTTACTTTTTTTCCAAAATTATTTAGGGCACCCTTTTTAATTAATAGTTATTTTCCAAGTAATTTTTAATTTGATAATATATATGTTAAAGAGATTGTTGTAATTTACATGTAAAATATTTTTTTCTTTCATATTTTATATAAATAAATTATATTTCATGATGTATTTATAAAAATAAAATTCATTTAGTTTTGATAAAATCAATAAAATTTTGAAAAAAAAAACAATATTTTTTGTATTTTATTAATTAAAAAATATTCACTACATCTTGCGTGTGGTGTGGTGCGTGTGGTTTGGTGCAGTGGGAGTGATAAAATTAATATTTATCTAAATCACCTTGTAAAAAGATTCTTTTATTAAAAAAAAAAAAAACTGTTTTAAATGGTAGATAGCAACTGAAAACCCGAATGTTCAATTATTCAAACTGTGCACGCGGCAAAAGGAAATACTTTATCAAGTCAACATGTGCTGCCTGCCTGATGTCAATATTAATAGGAGGCCAATAATGCAAGGTCCATTGAATGTTGCCTAGCTACTAGCTACTTGTAACAAATCGAGCGACGGTGCACCTAGCCAGCTACCTTTTTTTCCCCACCGCCTCACTTGGCTTGCCATTCGAGCCGGTAGCAAACAGTTGGCTAGCTAGCAAGATCCCATTAGAATAATTCAGAAACGTAGCTTTCCATACAAATTCAACAACCATATCGAAATTCAGATTTCCAACTTGTTTTCATGAGATTTCTACATGAGAAAATTGGTTATTTTCTGGGACCTTTATTACTCGAGCATTTGTCAACTTGGGTTGAGAAACTTGTATAAAAACAAAAACCAAGGGAGAGATCTAGACTCTTTCACAGCCGAATATTGTTTAAATATAGTATATAATCTCCCAACCACACACACAAGGGAAAAAAGAAAAGAAAAAAAGAAGGTATGATCCAATCCAAAACCACTTTTCACCTCCCACGCAGGAAAGTAAGAAACCCAAATATCAAAATTTATATGACCCCATATCATCAAGCCATCATGATGATGAATATCATTAGCTGGAGTATAATTTTGGGAATAAGAGTTTTAAAATGCAGAAAGGAACTCTTACAAACCACACCTGCCAAAAAAGAAGCATAAACATGTGCTAAGCAATGAGACTGGGGGAGATTTTCAAGGGCACGCTTTGGGTTGAATCAAGGAGACAGGACCACTGACTGCTGACTAGGGGCTCACATCTCTAAAGAGAATGTCCCTTGCCTTGGTTAGCTAACAAATTACTACATCAAATAAACCTCATAAAGATCTCCAAGAAAAGTGAGCTTTTAAGTGCATCGAATACATTAAACAAATCTTACATTAACAATCTTAAACTGAATCACACTTTCTAGCCCTTGATCTTAATCATATGTGATATAATTGCCATCCCCTTTTTTTTATGCAAAAGAAAGACAACATTTCATTAACTAATGCTACTCCTATCCTTGTTTTTACTGTTTCCACCCATCGTTTCTTCGACTGTCGTTAATTTAGTGGAAACAGCAAGACCAGTAAGAGTGATAGACTTCGCAAAGCTAGATCTCTCACTCTTGTAAAGTGGATGTGATCATGTTGATAACTAAGTAACCATCATTAGTGAATGCTTTTGACTCTGGGTTGTTGGAATGTAATGATTAAGATTACTTGGCAAAGGATCTTGGGTTAGCTTTTGTACTTGTTTTTAGGCTAGAAAATGTGCTTTGGATTCTTAATCATTGGCGATCGAAATAACGATGATGAGTAATATGATTAAAATCCATTATCAAGGGTTTTTTTTTGGGGTTCTTTGGTATTAGCCTTGAGAGGGGTGAATATGATTAGGGTTTTGGAATGGAAAGTGATTTTGCAAGGGAAACGAGTGGTTGAACGGTAAAGAGGAGAAAGCAATGTTTGGTGGTTGTGAACAATTCACTGAGTCAAGCTTGTGGCCTAGGTTTTCTAGTGCCTTGACTTGTGATCTTAAGAACTTGAGGTAGTTTGCAGCCTCATCAAGCATTGATGCTGTGTCCATCTTGCTACCACCAGGGACCAACCTCTGCAGAACCCTAATTCTGTCACTTATCCTCTCCCTCCTTTGCCTTGCTGCCACTGTTTGTGGATCAAGTGATATTCTAACATTCTTCCTTTTAGGCTTCTCCGCAACTTCCAAGCCTAAATTCACTGGCCTAAAAGCCGCTGCACGATAAATCATCTCCTTCATCTGTGCAATGGCTTCTGGATCAGGCTCCTCAATAGAAGAAGAAATCGATGAGCTTGGCTGCTGAAAGTTGATGTTTGATGAGCTTGGACGCTTATCTGATCTGGGTTTCTTTGATTTTGGCGGATTATCTGAAATTAGTCTAAAACCACCTTCTTGATAAGAACACTCACTTTGGAGAATATTGAAAAAAGGATGCTTTAGGCCCATTTCCAGCTCACTGCAGTGATCATTGCTTCTCTTTGTAGAAACAGGCTTAGTTTGCAAACAATCTCTATTCTTTCCATATTGATCTGAAGAACAATGAGAGACAGTTTCATCAAGCTCACTTACAGGGCAATGCATCTCCTTATTTCTTGGATTGCAAGTGTTGTTCTCAGACTCCCCAGATGAAACTGCAGCACTGCTATTGGGAGCGAAATTCCACAAGTTTCTACAATCAGAGAAAATCATGGAAATTCCATCATCTTCAACTGATGTGTCTGTGTTGCTATTGGTCGCTGATAGCAAGCAATCAAGCGACTCAAGAGAGCCCGTCGAAACACAAGCCTTGCTATTTTGTAAGCCATTGGTATTGATTCTTGGTTGACCACCTATGCTAAAATCAGCCATGCAAGTTACAGAATAAGGTTTATTGATCAAAGAAGAAGAATACAATTCTTGAGCTGAAGGATATTCTCCCCAATTGCATATTGTTCCAGCTCCAGATGATTTTGCCAGCATTGTATTTGCAACCAACCTTGTAACCTCTTGGTGCTGAGATAATATATAAATTCATAAGCATAAATTGATTCAATACATTTAGTTTGGAACAGAAACTGTTAAAGCAGGAAGTAGCTAGTATTAACAACTCTTGACTAGTCCACTTACTCTTTCAGAACCCGAATTCAGCTGTGGTGCTGATGTTTGAGTTTTTTGGAGCTCTTGAATTTGATGGAAGATGTCCTCTCCAAGATCCACGCTATCGTGTTGTTGATTGCTCCACAATGATGATGAGTTTGTGAGAACTTGTGAGTCGACATCCCATCCCATACTATCCATTGATTTGAAGAATCTTCAATGCAAACAAGAAAGTCCTTTTATTCCTAAAACCATGACGAAAAACATAAAGCAAGTTAAAGGATGAAGCTCAACACAAAGAGAGAGAATAAGAAATAAAGATCCAGCTGCCACCCATTTGCTTAAAATACAAAAGCAGCTAGATAGCAGAGGGAAAAATATTTACTCTTTATATTATTAGTTATACGTAGTTCTTTCAATGTAAGTTGTGTAGAACCAGAATAGGAACAAACCTCCAGCTTTGTATTATACTTTCTGTACAATCTGCGACAGCCAGTAACCACCCCTCTTTAATTCTGTATCACGAAAACTGCGATGATCGATCCTGAACAAACAAGACAACCATTGCTAACGTCAGTTTGGCAACTAAAATCTTTCCTCCATTGTAATAAAGACAAACACCGAAGAAATTCAAGAAAATGGTCCACGAATCCGTGCATGTAATACGAGAAAATCAAGAAAATGTAACGATAAAACATAATTTAACAAATGAAGGAAGAGAAAGTGAATATAAAGAGAGAATATGTTTTTCTTCTACCTTGAACTTCAACTTCAACTAGCAAGATGGATGATCAAATACCTAGCTATAGTGATACAGTGTAATGCTACTTCTTTAGTAAGGGGAATGCTTATATAGATATAAAGAGCATATGGTTTAATTTTATAATCCTAAAAATGATGCTATTAGTTATTGAACATGTAAAATATGAGGGGGGGGGGGGGGGGGGGGGGGGGGGGGGGGGGGGGGGGGGGGGGGGGGGGGGGGGGGGGGGGGGGGGGGGGGGGGGGGGGGGGGGGGGGGGGGGGGGGGGGGGGGGGGGGGGGGGGGGGGGGGGGGGGGAGGCTACCTAAAAAAATATAATTTTCAATATGTGATAGGAGGGGAGATACAATGGGTTTGGAAAAGATAAGGGTTTTTGGTCAGTTTGGTGGAGGATGCGAGAGTATATTTTATTGCAGATATATGGGGAGCACGAGATTGCAGAGAAGCATATTGAATCTCAAAAACCAATTGTTTAAGTTGGGGAAAGCTCTGACCTCCTTTTGGATTTCTCATGCTCTTCCATGCGCACTGTAAAGTTTTCAGGTAATTAAAATTGCAGCGAGCAGAGCATCGTTTTACAGTATCCACTACTTTCTAATTCTAAAGAGCTTGCTTTTCCATTAATCATAGTTTTAATCATCACCACTATTACTGCTTTCACTTTCCACTACTTTGTGAGGATTTATACGGTACCTTTCCCCGGACCGCTCGAGGATGTTCCTGTATGTGGCATTTGTCACTCTCTCATTATAAGAAATTCATTACTTTTGTCACATTTCCATGATATAAATATGGTCATTGTGTTGTTAGTGTAGCGAATGGAGAGATTATATCAGAGCATCGTTTTACAGTATCCACTACTTTCTAATTCTAAAGAGCTTGCTTTTCCATTAATCATAGTTTTAATCATCACCACTATTACTGCTTTCACTTTCCACTACTTTGTGAGGATTTATACGGTACCTTTCCCCGGACCGCTCGAGGATGTTCCTGTATGTGGCATTTGTCACTCTCTCATTATAAGAAATTCATTACTTTTGTCACATTTCCATGATATAAATATGGTCATTGTGTTGTTAGTGTAGCGAATGGAGAGATTATATTATATATATATATATATATATACATATATATAGACTTCATTAATACAAGGAAATCAGACCATTAAACTGTAGATAACACATTGATACAAGGACTTCTCATAGTAAATGATGTTGGAATGTCACTAGCCTGCTATTCATGAACTAGCTCTATTCAACAAGTCTTGTATGCAGGGGACTGCTGAAGTTTCCTAGAGGAAAATACCAAATTAAACGGGCAACTTGTTTCTGTTTACTGTTCGTGTGCCTATAACTCTACAGGCAGTCGGTGCACTAAAGACATTATTGTGCATGATGAGGCCCAACTTCATCTCGCATTTCCTCAACAAAATTCCAGACTATATAATATATATGGCAGATGTCAGAGTGCCGAACAATGGTGATTTGGAATGTAGAAGTAGTGTAACAGTGAAAATGAAATGGGAAAGTACAAGTTCAAACAGTAGAAATATGATTAAAAAGAAGGAACGAAACCTGAAAAGGGTCTGGAGTTACATTTCTTAGGATTGGCATGTTGAACATAAAATTAAGAGGTTGGCAGGCAAGGCAGGGCAACAGTCAGGACCAGGGGGAGGGAGATAGGACAAAACTAACAAGTTGTTTATACAATTTTGTCTTTCTTCACATACTAGTTCTAGTTCCTTCTTCTTTCTTTTCCTTCAGTAATCTCCATTAAAGTATAGATAGTTATGCATGAGAGAGAGAGAGAGAGAGAGAGAGATGTAGGTTCTGAGTCGTACCCACGTGCAGCCCATCGTCATTACAGCTCAGTGAATGGGTTCCCATCGCCTTTGCTACTTTCCGCTAACCTTAACATTAATCTCTTATTATCACCTCTTAATCCTGTCTTCTCTGCAGATCAAGTAGTCTAACAATAATAGAAATTCATATTTTCAAAAGATCATGATCTCTTGAAATCAATTCGAGGATACACACTTGAGTAAATTATTATAAAAATTGCATTTACTCTGCTAGCTTTCATTTTAAATTTCTGTTAACAAACTAGACATGAAAGGACTTGAAATTTTAATATTATCCCTAATTATTCAGTAACCTAGCTACTTTTTTAATTTAGTTTATGAGTTTCTCTTTTAGGTTTTTTAGCATTGTGAGATATATATCTATTGGGATTTCAAATGAGAGAGAGAGATAGAGAATTAAAACAAAAATAAAAAAAAATCAAATCAAATTTTTGTTAGTAATTTAGTAGTATAAAGAAACAGGGGTGACATTGGACTACTATGGGAACAAAAGTTGGACTTGGATGAATATGTAGTGCAAATGAAGGAGAATACAGAGAGAGTGTTAATAAAGTTACAAGCAAATAAATGAGATTTTTATAACTGGGTAATTTCACTTAATTTTTTTTTTCTTCTTTTGTTTCTGGGAGCTGGGAGACGAAGGAGATTGCTAAAATAAACTACAGGAGGGGAAATCATTATTTCCCTTCTCATATTTTACTGTTATTTCTAACAATAGCCTGTGTTTTATTTTAAAAAAAATCTTTTAATATTATATTTATTAGGAGTTGAATTTTATTATTTATTTTGGTTTCTTTGATACGGGATATCATGATTTTAAAAAATATTCTAATATTTGATTGATATTTAATTTTATATTATTTATTTTTTTATCATATAATTAAATAAATTAACATAAAATTAAAAATAAAACATCTCAGTTTTTGATTAGTACTCATTTTTATCATTATTTTTTTAATTTTGTTATTAAATAAACTAACATAAACTAAAAGAGGAGGGGAAATAATTGTTCCCCTCCTCACATGATATTGTTTGTTGGAAAAATAATATGTATTTTTTTAGTTTACTTTTTTAATTTTTTTATTTTTTAATATTAGATTTATTAAAAATTAAATTTATTTATTTATTTTGATTTTTTTATACAAAGTTCTCATGGTCTAAAAATATCTTGATATTAGATTGATAATCAATTTTACACTCGTCTACTTTTTTCCATCATATTATTAAATAAAAAATATATATCATATCATATTATTAAATAAAATATAGTTAAAAAAAAACATAATTATTATGAATTGGACTTCATAATTTATTTCTATTTATTTTTTACATAGTTAAAAAAAAAAAAACATAATTATTATGAATTGAACTTCATAATTTATTTCTATTTATTTTTTATGAAATTATTATGATCTTAGAAAAATATATTGGAATTGGGTTTTCAAAAAAAAAATGTTTCATTATTGAGTTGGTGCTTAGTTTTTTTAGCGTCTATTTTTTTATATTATTAAATAAAAATAATTTCAAAAATAACATAATTATTGGGAATTAGACTTCATAATTTATTTTAATTTATTTTTGATAGGGATATCGTAGTCTTAGAAAACCATTATGATATTGAGTTGGTGCTCAATTTCACAATTGTCTATTTTTTATCATATAATTAAATAAAAATAGTTTTTTTTAAAAAAAATTATTAAACTCAATTAAGCTCTTGACCCAAGTGGCATATTTGACAAGTTAACCTAAGATGACTAGGGTTGATCTAATGTGTCATTGTCTCAATACTTTTTACATAAAAGATGTCATCTTGAAAATATTTTTAAAGCCAAAACATGTTTTCATTAGTCATTTGAGTTTTCTTTAACATAACAAGTTAATCTAGTCATGCCAGAATAACTTTTATACAATTTAATTTAAAGCTCGAGCTTGGTTAGGAGATTTCAGGTTTGACCCATTTAGTAGAGTTTAATGACACTATCAAAGAATTTCTCTTAACTTGAATATAATTTTTTTACATTTAAAATTTTTTTGTCTCATTGCAGCATATTATAAAGAATTATCTAGTCTTAGTCCAAACAACAATCATGGTAAGTTGTGTGTGTGTGTGTGTAGAGAGAGAGAGAGAGAGAGAAAGAGAGAGAGATGGTAGAACACCAAATCTAACCTTATATTAAGGATTATGAATATGATAAGGACTAGGATGTGTGTGTGTGTGTGTAACTTACCATGATTGTTGTTTGGACTAAGACTAGATAATTCTTTACAATATGCTGCGGTGAGACAAAAAAAAATTTATATTATTTTTGTTATTTATAATTTGTACAAATAACCTCCTTGTGGTTCGACCCCGGTCTTGCCGGGTTATTTATTACTTCGACACTCCTGCACTTGGGAGAAGACATCAATATTTTAGTCGTGTCACTAACCCTATATTAAGAATTATAAATATGATAGGGATCAAGATTTCTTCACTACTACCACTAATTATTGTTACTAAAGTTGATGAAAGTGGAAGCAAATAGTACAACAATAAGATAGAAAAAAAAAAAGACAAAAACAAAAGGAGTAAAGAAGATTTAGAGGGAAAAATAAAGTTGTATGTATGAACTTTAAATTCAAAGTTTTGTTCACTTAAAAGTAAATCTAATAAGATTTGTTTTTTTAGAGATTTACAAAAACTTTAAATCGGTTACAAACCTATCCCTACTAGGAAATAATAACAATATGAAAACATAAAAGAAATAAACACAAAATCCAAAAATAAATAATAAAATTGAAAAAAAAGGAGGAAAATTAACAAAATTGACTCAAACAACTTATAGGCCTAATTCTAAGAGATCTAATGGTCCAATAAAGGATAGAGTGATTTCAATAGATAACTGCTCATAGATCACCTAAAAATATTTAAGCTTGATCCACTAGTTAAATCTCTTATTATCGCCATTTTAAGATACTAATCTAATCTACAAGATCATATCTCCTCTTGAACATAGACATTTTCTCATAGTCCATAAAAATAACTATGAGATTATATGTATAATTTATTCGGGTCAAGTCCCCACAAACTTCAATAATTAGAACATTTAATTTTCATAGACCTAATTGCATCAAAAGTATTAAAAAACTTGTTATATCAAAAGTATTAAAAAACTTGTTATGAAGTCAAAATTAATGTGAGATCCTTAAATAATAAGCCCACCTTGATTCTATTTTTTTTTAGTTTTTATTATTATTATTTTTTATGTCCACCTCCCAATAATACAGTTGCTAGATTTATAATTTGGAATATGATGTCTAATGATATTTCATATTAATTTCTTTAGATATAATTTTTCATACATTAATATATTGTTTATACTAAATACTAATAGACTTTTAGTTCATTTCATTGATAATGGATTTCTTGATACCTATCAAAAGGTCATGATTCAATTTTTAGTATAACTTGTTTATATTCATGTATAAGATAATAAAATCTTACCTTTCATATTTATTGTAATATGGTTAGATTAATCTCTTGTTAGGGCAAGTATTAATAGCACTTGTTTTTTTTTAACTAATTTGTAAAAAAATATTGTCTAATAAAAAATTGTATAAGTAATGCATAATTATATATTACGGTAACTTATATTATATAATTCATGGTTTATCATGATGACATAGATGGAAATGAAACAAGAAAGACAACTAACATAAGAGCATAAAATTTTAAAAGACTGGATCACTTGGAAACCGTAATTCATAATTCTTTTTTTATGTAGTATGTCTTATAAAAAGGTTTACAACTCTTTAAGTAAACTGAAATATCAACCTAAATAAAATAAGAACTTGAAAAATAAAAGAAAAGCAATAAAAATCCTAAAAAAATAGAAAATAATTATTAAGCATAATATTTAATTTCCTAAACTAAATAAAAAAAATAAAAGTAACTAAAAAAAATATTTTTGATTAAAAACCCCATGCATCAATCTCATTAGCTTAAAAAAACTTACCCTCTAGTTTAAATTATTTTTATCTTGGTTTTATGGATGTAAAATCAAAGCTCTCTAGCCTCTTTTTTTTTTCCATTTCAGGTGTATAATAGTTTAAGATATTAACTTCAGTACTTTTATGTTATATTTTGAATAAGAAACATCAATTTGACAAATAATTTCTCTTCTAGAGTAAATAATTAAAAACCTTAAACTTTCTTCATCAACATATTTAATATCCATATAGTCGGTTTAATGATAAACTTGTAATTAAAATGATCAGTATAAATATCAAAATAAACATTATAAATTGGTGGTTGATTCCAATATACAAAATAACTAAAATCATCAAATATTTTAATTTTAATACAATATTCATCCTAATTAAAAGGTTGCCTAATCTACTTATGTCTTTTAAATGGGTTCTCAAAACTAGTTATAGATTTATGATCACTTTTCTAATGAGCCATCAATTTTCTCATCTTCATCTTCATTAATTAATGAGATTACTCTTCAACTTGTCTTCACAACTTTATCACCACTAACTAATAAATCAATTTTGGAATTAATTTTTACATGTCTTCTATCACGAATTCCTAAATGTCTTTTTTTTTTAGAAAGAAATACCTTATCCACTCTTACATGAGCACGTCTTACTTCACAATCACTTCTTTTAGCCATGGTTATTCAAATATCACACAATAACTAACCACTAAGAATAATTGGGCTTTGATACCAATTTACACAAAGCTCTATTATCAACTATCATGGACATAAAGTACACAAGAATGAGAGCAAGCAAAACAACACAAATTTCTCAAAAAGAAAGGATCATATAGAAATTCTAATTCATAATTTTATTATCAAATATTACTTTTCAAATGGTTGGCCTACAACTCTTTAAATAAAACAAACTAGGAAACTTTTAAATAAAGAAAAGACAATCAAAATCCTAAACAAATTAGGAGAAATAAAGCCATTAAATATAATATTTCATTTTCTAAACTAAATAGAAAAAAATAATTAAAAGAAATTATTTCTTACAAACCTCCCTTCAATTAAAAAAAATGAAGGATTTTATTTTTGTTTCACATAAAAAAAGTCACGAGGCCTTGATGATTAAAACTACCCTTCTATAATCCCCTTTCAAGAAAATGCTTGTTATGGGCTAAAATATGTTATTTAAAAAGAGAAATATTTCAAAGAAGAGCTACAAGTTGCTTTCGTTCTTGTATCATTAAAGTCAATAAGCCTATACAAAATAGCCTAGTATTAATAAAAATATCACTCTATTGACATTTTAAGAGACTTCTAAATAAATATATGCAACTTTGTGATAATAAGAAGTTTATTATATTAATCTTCGAATGCATGTTTATATAGTTAAGGAGTTGTATTATTTTTGAATAAATCAAACCAACAAAAATGAATTTTGATTTAAAAAAAAATAGAAACAATCAAATACCTTTCAACATTTTTTTTGGGTATATTATAACAAATCTGATAAAAATAACAATATGTTTTAGTTGTAAATTACTTATTATTTTAAAAATTACAAATCTTGTATATGACATTCATATATAGGCATACAATAAATGGTATGATTATATAAGGTCTAGAATATAAATCTAACGAGAACCATGCATGCACTCAAATGTAAAAATAATCCACCTCTTCTTCAATGGATGCAACTAACATTGGTGTTATGATAATTGACACGACTAAAAAATTAATGTCTTCTCCCAAGTGCAGGAGTGTCGAAGTAATAAATAACCCGGCAAGACCGGGGTCGAACCACAGGGAGGTTAATTGTACAAATTATAAACAACAATTATAAACAATAATTATAAATAACAACAATAATAATAGAAGCAATAATAATACTAATAATAATA
>NW_011500797.1:43211-46972 GCF_000495115.2 Populus euphratica | reverse complement strand
GTTAAGGAGTTATTGATACTTCAAGTGCAAAATGATGATATAAAACTATGATAAAAATGCACTTTTAAGTATTAATCAATAATCAAATGCCCTCTTTACTAAACCAACTAGTATTCAAGGTAATTAAGATTGGGAATAAATCATTTTGGATATACTCCTCTCCCTCTATACCGTATTGAAATCTAAATTGAACTCGCTATCTTTTTTCACAAATCAACCATTCACCATCATCTCTTCCACCAAATCAATCTTTTACCACCAAATCAACCATTCATCATCATCTCTTTCATCAAATCAATCTTTTACCACCATCATATTCTCTAATATGAACTCGCCACTATAATCACCTAGATTATAGTACATCACCTATCAAACCATGACATGTTGTCATCTTTTCTACTAAATCAATCATTCTCGACTATCCTCTTCAAACTAAACTCACCATTACAATCACCTAACCGATAATCTAACATTACAACAACCATTACAACCATCATCTCTTTCATCAAATTGACACTCCACCATCATCATTTTTTTCAAACTAAAACTGTTATTATAACCAATTAACCTATATCCATTATAACTACTATTAAATATCAAAATAAACCAAAACTACCTAGCCATCACCATTAAAATTATTAATATCAATAATGATAACACCAACAAGGTTTTCCACAAGTCTTCTATGTTTGCTTCTTCTCTTTCTCATTTCTTTTATAGACATCAATAAATATTAGGCTTGAATTTTAGTCTAAATGATGTTGCTGACTATCTATTCTATAAAATGCTTATGAGAAATAAACTTGTAGGTGTGTTAAATATTATTGCTTACTTTTTTTATTATCCAAATATTTTTATTTTTAATATATGCTAGCGAGGTTTATTATTGCAAAAGATGTAAGGCTTGATAGAGAAAAATTAAAGAGCTAACTTTGTTGGAACTTGTGGGCTTGATTTTAATAGAGGCGATAATGGTTTATAATGGTAATTTTAGTGCCAGTGGAGGTTGATGTTGTTTGAGAGAAAGGTAAAGATGAGTTTATTTTTTAAGAAATGGTGGTTAGTAAAGATCTATTTTGGTTTTATTAAAATATGAGGACTTGATTTTAAAAAAGAAGATGGTTTGTAATGGAGGTTTTGGTGTTAGTGGAAGTTTTGGTGTTAATGGTGGTTAATGGTATAGAGGTTAGAGTTGGTTTTAAGATGAATTGGGTTTGTTTTTTAGAGGATTGTGGCTAGAGTGGATTTTTTTTTTTGTGATGTTATGCTTAGTTTTTATGGTGAAAATGGTGGTTGTTGGAGATGGTGGGATATTGGGTTAATTTAAAAGTGGTAGAGAGAGATGATGGCAGTGTAAGATTAGTATTGTGGTTTTAAATGAGATGTGAAGGGTATTTTAGTTATTAAGAATAAGTCAAAAATATGATTGATGATATTTTTATAATTTTTTTGAACTTTTGTTTTATAGATTTTAAAGAAAAATTTATATGTTATCATAAATTAAATTAGATGATGTTAAAAAATTTTATAATGCAAAGAGAATAACTGTGATATTATATTAGTTATTTTATAGGATCTACTTTAAAGATAGGGACACATACAAGTTGAAAAGATAATAAAATTCATGATTTATCAAAATTGATAAGAATATTTCTACGTAGAATATTTTTCTTCATATTGTATTTATCTTTTTTTTTAAATGTTTCATAGAAAATAATTAATAGGATGATAGTAGTTATTCAATACATACCATAAATTTTTTTAAGATATTATATAAAATTACATTCCAAAGTATATATAGTTAGATGTATTTTATAAAAAATAAAGATGCAAAGTGTTACCATAATCAAACTACAAAAGGTTTTAGATGTTTTATCATTATAATCATTGTTATTTATTAATATTTTATTATTGTTTTATTTTTTATATCTTTACTTATTAAAAATAAAATTAAAAAATATATATTCATACGTGTGTTATGGATTATTCCATGCAAAGCCAACTCTCTTTGAAAATTTTTAAATTTTAAAGTAAAATTTTCTCATTAAATTCAAGTTCTTGTATGTTTTTTTTTTTTACAAAACAAATATCAGTTTATTTTAAATTTGTAAAAAATCCAATTTAATGTCTATTTTTTAAACCAAAATTCTTATAAGTTGATATATATATATATATCACCGTGATAGATAGCATTTGACGGAGCAATAATGCCCCTCTTGGACCCCTGCCGCGTGATTCCTGCGGACCAGCATTAATCGCATCAAGCTCGGCTCAGCTAAGAAGCTGTATGTGCAGTGTTCTTGTGGGGTGGTCCCCATGATAAACAAGGAAGGCCCCACATCACCAGAAGTACTAGCTAGTAGTCTCCCTCCCTCTCTATCTGATGCTTCGATTATTGTTACTTGCGAAACACGTGAATAAGCGCTCTTATGCACACGTGGCGAGAAAACATTGGGTGGTCACCTGTTGAGATAGCCTTCTCCCACGTGGAGGGGGAAATCAAAATCAAAATCAGCTGGGTCAGCAGTCAGTAAGGGACCATCCGATTGATTTCTTAGTTTTCGAACATCATCTTCTGCCAATCTTAATCGAAGTCTACGTTCATTTTGTTTTTTGTTTTTTGTGTCTTGTCTTCCCTGCAAATTCTTTTTGCTCTGTCTATCGAATTACAATTCCGACTCCACCGAGGATCAAAAACTTGCTTGAAATTGCCATCCATGTTGTTGTCTGTATTCCTTTTTTTTTTTGTTATTATTTTATTTTCCGTTCGTGTGCTTTAGCATTAATCCATTATTAAATAAGAACATGTACATGTCTCAATAATATTCTTCTTATATGTAAATGTACATTATTTTTTTAATACCTAATCAGAAAAAAAAAGTTTTATTTTATATACAAAATCTATCTAACAACATTGTGAAATATGATATAATGGTTATACTTCTAAAAAAACATTATTATTTTTCAATAGAAAAAAAATTATATATGTAAGATTAATGGTAAATGATCTCAATTAACTAATTTAGAAAAAGAAAATATTTTTTCAAAAAAAATCTCCATTATTTTTTATGCGGAATGAAACTAAGACATTTGCAAGTAATATATTACTTGCAAGTAAAACGAGCATGTTTAAATATATGAACTAAAACTAAGAGGCAAATTAAAATGAGCTAAATTAGTGATTTACTAATTTTCTCTTATTTGGGTTGCTTTACGAGTTGGATTTAAATTTTCATAACATATAAAAAAATATTTAGACTGTTATTAATTATTTAATATTGTTATTAAACTCAACTTATTATGTTAATTTTAAAAACTTTTGAATCAATTCCTCTTCTATTATGAGTTTTAAATTAAATTAAGTAAGGGTTATTTTAACATAATTGATATGATCAAAAGATTGATGTCTTCTTCTAAATGCAGGAGTGTTGAAATAATAAATAACTCGGCAAGACCGAAGTCGAACAATAGAGAAGTTAATTGTATAAATTATAGATAACAATAATACAACAACAACAACAATAACAAAATAATAATAATAATAATAATAAAGAAGAAGAAGAAGAAGAAGTTAATGAGAACTTTAAGATGGAAGATTAACGTAATGATTAAACAATGATAGCAACAAATATCAAGGTTAGAGAATATGCTAATTGTATATCAAACAAGTATAGTATAAACTTTTAGTAACAATAACAATAGTAGTAGTAGTAAAGAAGAAGAAGAAGTTGATGAGAACTTTGATATGGAAGATTAATGTA
>NW_011500797.1:40993-43064 GCF_000495115.2 Populus euphratica | reverse complement strand
TCTTTCTTTATTACTACTACTACTACTACTATTATTATTAGTATTATTATTGCTTCTATTATTATTGTTGTTGTTATTGTTATTGTTATTGTTGTTGTATTATTGTTGTTTATAATTTGTACAATTAACCTCCCTGTGGTTCGACCCCGGTCTTGCCGGGTTATTTATTACTTCGACACTCCTGCACTTGGGAGAAGACATCAATCTTTCAGTCGTGTCAATAAATAAACGAAATAAGAACATACATAAGATAAAAATTAACTAAGTAAAGGGAAAAAAATAAAAGGCATAAACTTGATATTAGTGAAAACAAAACTTAAACAATACAAAGATACAAAGATACAAAGAGAGAAAGCAAAAGAAAGGTCTTGATCTGGAAGCCAAAATGCCTAAATGCATGGCAAATGTCTCTTTTTATAGGCCAAAATTGGAAACTATTAATTTAATGACTAATTGATGAGTGGGCGGTCAACTCTTGATTTAGTGACAATCCTTATCTTCTCTTGTCTGCCCAAAACGTCATTGATAACATCAGAATTGGAACCACTTGAAAACATGAAAGTTGTAGAAAATTGTCTCAGCTTTCCAGGGAAACAAATAGAGGTCATCTGGACTTCTACAAGTCCAAATATGAGCCAAACACTAAATAGTATTGGGCTGCAGGATAGATTCAGACTTCTTTGTTGTTACTGCGATTTGGACTTGAAAATAACCTTTTTAAAACTAGACCTTCACATGAAAGTTATAAGCCTATATCTTACCTTTCCATCCATATAAAGTAGACCTAAATCTGAGATCTACAGCTCCATATATGACCTAATTACCGAATAGTGTTCTGGTTTGGACTGTACCAGCATCTCTTTTCTAAGTTTGACCATCTCTTTATCCTTTCAATTTCAGTTCTTAAACTCATCAATCAATCCTTTTATTTATGTGATAGACCTGCATTTAAAATGAATATTTACCATAAATTAAAGGTATCTTATATTATTAGATATGTTATTATAAAACATGTTTTAGTTAAGGAGTTATTGATATTTCAAATGCAAAATAATGATATAAAACCTTGATAAAAATACACTTTTAAGTACTAATCAATAACTCAATTGACTCAACGAGTCCAAAGTTAACTTAAATGACTAGTAAAAATTGTGGTTTAACTTAAAAAAAAAACTCAAGATGATATTTGCTTTTTAATATTAAGATAACTACATATTTGATTGACTCGAGTTTCGTGGTTTAACCTATCAAAATCTCAAGTTTTTTTTTTATTAATTTTTTATTATGATTTTTATTATTTAGGCTGGACATAGCATAAGGCCTAGGTCTTACCTAATCAGATTGGGTTGGGATGATTGCAAGCCAACAATCCTTTCTTTTTCTTAAAAAATATTGATCAAGTTAGCATAATTATTGACTCAAAGTTATTATCATAATTGTTAGAAATTTGACATATTGACAACGTTGGCCTTTTTCTTCCAGCGCCACGATGGCTATAGGGGCAATTAGCAGGCAAACATTATGCTAGGGTGTGGTACAATATTAGACCATCCATGATTTGTCCGATTTAGTTGAGAGACAAAGTATTAAATGCTCTAAATAAGTAGCTATCCGAGCAGCCTTTTAGATACAAATGTTGAAAATAATAAACAATAACTAGACAACAAGTTGTTTGGCTTTTATTTTTTTGTTTTTGCTTTGGCTTTTATTGTTTTGTTTTTGCTGGCCAAACCAAATTGTTTTGGGAAAAAAACACTCTTTTATTTAAGTGAAATGACTTTGTTTTGGTTTTTTTAGGGTTTTAATTACATAATTGACTAAAGTTCAATTTAGTGCTTTTTATTTCTTTAAATTACATCTCTAATTGACCTTAAACTTTAAATTTTATGTGATTTATCCCTTGCCAAATGACACGACTAAAAGATTAATGTCTTCTCTCAAGTGTAGGAGTGTCGAAGTAATAAATAACCCGGTAAGATCGGGGTCGAACCACAGGGAGGTTAATTATACAAATTATAAACAACAATTATAAAAAACAACAACAACAACAACAACAATAATAATAATAATA
>NW_011500797.1:36730-39668 GCF_000495115.2 Populus euphratica | reverse complement strand
TGGCCATCTCTTTATCCTTGCACTTTAAGTTCTTAAAGTCATCAATCAATGCTTTCATTTATGTGATAGGCCTGCATTTAAAATGAACATTTACCATAAATTAAAGGTATCTTATATTATTAGATATATTATTATAGAACATGCTTTAGTTAAGGAATTATTGACATTTCAAGTGCAAAATGATGATATAAAACCTTGATAAAAATGCACTTTTAAGTACTAATCACCAAACTTCAATATAACTTTGAATTTCAATCTTTATTTTTATTTTAGTCATTGGTTTTGGATTTATATAAATTGACCCTAAATTGACCAATAAACTTTTAATTTTCTTTAATTTCATCCTAGTTTTCAAATGAATTAAGTTTCTGAAGTTTAGGGCCTTTTTAAAAAAGGTTTTTGGTTATGAATCTCTTCAATTTAACCCTTAATTGATCCTAAGCTTTGATTTTCTTGCAATTTTACTCTTGATTTCAATCAATTAACTTTGTAAAAATCAAATTTGGTATTTTAAAATTTTAATCTTCTCAATTAAGTTCAAATTAGGTTTTCAAACTTAATGTTTCACTAATTAAGTCCCTAATAAAATTAATTTGACCTAAGAAAAGTGTAATTAAATCCATGCACCCAATTAAATATTTTAATTTGAACCAAATTAATCCTTAAACATAATTAAACTTTTAAGTTGGCCTATAATTAAATCAAATTGGCCTATTAAAAATCTAATTATGTCCTGGACTTAATTTTTATTCAGATTCATCTAATAATCAATTAATTTGATATTAAATCTATATTGTCTCTCTAGTTTTAGGTACAATATGGGTATGATTAGACTCCTAATTTCATCCAAAATTCCAGCTTTATATATATATATATATATGAAACTCTTCTCTTAGCTTATTTTTATCATTATTCTTGTTATTATTGTTCTTTTTTTAAGGAAAAAGGTAAATTTGAGGGAAAAACCTAGGAATGAGCTATGATAGTTGCCCTCTCTTTATAATGTTTATGATAAAAAATCTTGTACGAGACTTTATTTAGTAAGCCTGTAAAGAAGAAAAAGAAAAGGGAGAATATGGATTTACCAAATCAAGAAATGGTCAATCCTTCTAAAAATGTTAGAAGTGAGGATAGAAATCACACTTAATAGATAAAGCTGAAAAGCATATTATTTAGTATACAAAGGCTAGAAAATACACTTAGAAGGAAAGAGATAAAGCTAGAAAGCACATTATCTGAGTGATAAGAGCTTAAAGGCAAACTCAAACAAGAAAAAATAGGGTTAGAAAACATATTATTTTAGTGAAAAAGACTTAAAGATGCACTTAAAGGGAGAAATAAGGCTAGAAAGCACACTATTTGAGTGATGAGGGTTCAAAGATACACTTAAGGGAAAAAGATAGGGCTAGAAAGTATACTACCTGAGTGATAAGGACTTAAAGGTGCACTTAAGGGAATAGATAGGGCTAGAAAGCGCATTGCTTAATTCTCAACATCTAAAGATATGATTTTGCCTTTAAGCCTTTAGATATACTTAGTGCAAGATTTAATATGGTCACCTGTAAGTTAAATATTGATTTATATTTCCCTTTTGTTTGCTAGAAGAAAAAATATTTTACAGAGAAAAGATAAAAGGTCTTATTTGAGAAGGTAAACGAGATCTTTAAAGTTGGTTTTCATTCAAGAAGTTATGTAACTTAAGTGGCTTACCAATGTGTTCATAGTTAAAAGGCCAATGGAAATGATAGATAATGAAAAGCATGAATAAGAGATTAATGAAAGCAAAACTTAAACATTAAAAAAATCTAAAGAAAAAGAGCAAGAACATGATCTTGATCTGAAAATCAAGATACCTAAATGCATGCAAATGCCTCCTTTTACAGGCCAAAATTGGAAAAGATTGATTTGTTAATTAATTGTTAAATGGGTGACCAACTCTTAACTTGGTGACAATCCTTATCTTCTTGTTTGAACAAAATGTCATTGTTAATGTCAGAACAGTGAAAATCAAGATATGGGCTAAACACTAAACAATATCTAGGCTGGAAGACAGATTTAGACTTTCCAACAGTAGAATTGAGTCTTACATTCCTATGAATGTTTTAGGTCTATATCTTAGCTTTCTAGCCATATAAACCAAATTAAAATCTAAGATGTACAGCTCCATATATGAATAGTGTTCCAATTTTAGACTGAACCAGCCTCATTTTTCTAAGCTTCACTCTCTTTTTGTCGTTTCAATTTCAATAGTTGAACTCATCAATCAATCTTTTGATTTAAGTAATAAGCCTGTATTTAAGATGAACATTTACCATAAATTAAAAATATCTCATAGTATCAAACTTGTTATTATAAAACATGCTTTAGTTAAAGAGTTATTGATATTTCAAGTGCAAAATGCTGATATAAAACCTTGATAAAAATACACCTTTAAGTACTAATCACTCATCCTCTAACAATATAGCTAAGTACAAGGCCATTTTAGCTAGGATCAATTTGGTTAAGGCTTTGAATGCCCACCCACTAGATATCTACAATGAAACCTAATAGATTGTAGGTCAGTGTAAAGGTTAATTTGATATTAAAAAACCTTTCATATTCAAGTACCAACACAAGGTACTATCATATTTTTTTTTTAATAAGAAAGAAGAGAAAATGATATCTATCACTAGGATCCCCTAAGCAAAAAATGATAGAGCTTATATTCTATCAAAACTAGCTTAGTGACACGACTTAAAAATTGATATCTTCTCCCAAGTGCAGCGGTGTTAAACTAATAAATAACCCGGTAAGACTGAGGTAGAAACCACAGGAAGGTTAATTGTACAAATTATAAACAACAATAATAGTAACAACAACAACAACAATAATATTAGTAGCAATAATAATAATAATAATAATAATAATAATAATAATAATAATAATAATAATAATAATA
>NW_011500797.1:35358-35543 GCF_000495115.2 Populus euphratica | reverse complement strand
TTCTCTTATCTGCCCAAAACGTCATTGCTAACGTCAAAATTAGAGCCATTTGAAAAAATGAACGTTGTAGGAAACTATCTCATCTTTCTTCTGTAAACAATTCAGCTCATTTGGA
Organism: Populus euphratica; assembly: GCF_000495115.2. Taxonomy (NCBI): domain Eukaryota; kingdom Viridiplantae; phylum Streptophyta; class Magnoliopsida; order Malpighiales; family Salicaceae; genus Populus; species Populus euphratica. Next base: position 35,428 of record NW_011500797.1, on the reverse strand, counting down.
CTTCTAGAAGTCTAGATATGGGCCAAATACTGAACAGTGCTTGGGATGGAAGACAGATTTAGGCTTCTTT
>NW_011500797.1:0-34609 GCF_000495115.2 Populus euphratica | reverse complement strand
CCTTTTTAGATCTTGGGCTCTATATGAAAGTTGTAGGCCTATGTCTTACCTTTCCATCCATATAAATTGGACCTAAATCTGAGATTTGTAGCTCTAGATATGACCCAATTACCGAATAGTGTTCCAGTATGGACTAAACCGACATCTGTTTTCTAAATTTAGCCATCTCTTTGTCCTTTCAATTTCAATTCTTAAATTGATCAATCAATCTTTTCATTTATGTGACAAGCCTGCATTTAAAATGAACATTTACCACAAATTAAAGGTATCTTATATTATTAGATATATTATTATAAAACATGCTTTAGTTAAGGAGTTATTGATATTTCAAGTGCAAAATGATGATATAAAACCTTGATAAAAATACATTTTTAAGTACTAATCACTTAGTTCTAGTTATATAGAACTCTTCCTTCATGTTTGGATATAAGTACTTAAAAAACTAAACAATGATCAAATAAGAATAATTATAGGCATCATCCAAATTATCATGAATGAGGAAGATTAAAGAACTCTAATAAAGCAATACTTACTCGTAGAAAATATTTATTAAAATAAAAAAGATTACTCATGAAATAAAATAAACAATTAAGTATTGTCTAGTGAATGGGGTGTTATATATAAGATGAACATCAACTTCACTTTTTAAGTGTTTGTCTTTAAAAATAAAAGTTATCATGTCTCGAAGGAATCAAAAGTATACATTTATGTGTTAGGGCTTTAGTTGCCTAAAATATATAAGCAAATTTCTAATTTTCAGATAATAAATTGTGAATTCAAGGTTTATATTTGTAACCCTCTTTGATCATTAAAAACTTTTATATCTTTTCATGTGATTTCTTATTGTTATTCTCCAGCGTAATTTCTACTTACATTATAGACTTTACAAAGACTATGATTTGTCATGAACTTATAATGGATATACAAGGTAGATTTTATATATGAAAAATGATTGCTAGTATAATGTTGAAAATTTTAGTATGAGTGGGTAATTTAATTTAGTTATTCAAAATATCTATAAAAAATTAATTTGAAATTAACTTAATCAAATGATTATGTGACTTTTTTGAATAATTTCAATTAGAAGATTTTTAAAAAAATTTAGTTCATTGAGTTTTAATTTAAAAAACTAAAACCAAATAACCAAACCAAAAAAAAGCATTTATTATAAATTAAAAGCTAAATAAATCAAAGTTTGCCAAAAATAACCCAACCAAACTTGGTTTTTAAAAATGCAAAACTGAACCAATCAATTTGATTTAGTTATCCGGTTCAATTTAATTCAAAATATTTTAAAAAAAATTGATTGAGTTGAATTTTTTAATCCAAAATTATTTTTTAAACTATTTTTCACCTCTACTATTATCCAATCTATGTATCAATAGAGTATAGAGCACATCCCTTATACTAACCTGGCAGAGGAATGCATATATTCACTGTAATGCCAATCTTATAAAATGGATATTAATGAAGGGAGCAGACCTTCTAAATTACCGGGTCAATCCCTTTATGTTACTAAACTCATTATAAATATATATATTGGTGGCTGCTAGGTTTCCCTTCTTCCTCGAGATTTTGTCGCGTTCAATGGCCATTGCCTCAACAACCCTGGAACAAAGGGCCAAGAGCCCATGGGAAGGGATAGCCAGTAGGGGCCCTTGTCCCTTATCCCTTTCAAATGAAGGGTATTTTCTAGAACTAGCTATGCCGTATATTCTCCAAGCTGGCCGCTTGCCCTCCAGGACCCAGGATGGCGATGTTGTCCCTCACGTGTTTCAGACACTAGGCCCAGTTCATGGATGTATAACAATAATAATTCTAAAATTAGCTAGTTTAACCCCCTTTTTTTAATATAAAATCATTTTCCTATCTCAATATTTTTTATTTTATTTTTTTACCTCACAACAGAAGTCACAAAGCCAAGTTCAAGTCCTCTCCCTTATACAAACAATTAGGAGGGGGTAGGGACCGCGCAATGTGCTGTGTCTCCCCATCGCAGACGTTTATTTTCAATTCTCTTTACCATCAAGAGCTAGGGAAAATGACAGTGTTGTCTGCTTCTTCTTTCATCTCAACAAAATTTTGTCTAATACATTACAATGGGATATTTTTGGTACTCTAAAAAAAAGAAAAGAACATTAAATTAGCGCAGTCTTGTACAGTGGCTCTAGAATGTATGGATTAAAACAATACAAATACATATTAATCAAGGACAAAATGGGTTCGGACATCTTTTTTATTACAATAAAATAATTATTTTATCCTAAAAAATCTATGAGTGAGGAGCTCTTTTATTTTTTATTAAAATCAAATGACACATATTTATAAAGGATGTTTGGTTAGATTGAGATAAAGTTTTTTTTTTATTCTTTTATTTTTTATTTTTTAGAAAAACATGCTTGAACTTTCAAAAATATAATTGTGTCATCTAGTTTGTAATCTTATCAATTTTAGTCCCTCTTTTTAATTACTATTTACTTAACTTTTGATTTTTTTATATTTAAATTTTTAATTTCATTCCTGATTTGATTTGGTTTTTTTTATTTTTAATTACTCTATTTTTATGTGTTATATTTTTTTTAAGCATAATATATCATAATAACTACTATTATGGTTACTCATACTATTATTATTATTATTATTATTATTATTATTATTATTATTGTGATGACTTTTAATGCATTTCTCTACTAAAATAATCAAATCCAAACTAATGATCCAAATTGCACTCATTCTTGTGTAAATGAGCAATCTCTTCATGCCCATGGTTAACATGTTAGAAATTACACTTTGAAACATTGTTCACCTTCCATCCAAATTGTAGCCGTGATAACCAAACTTGCATACATAATTTTTTAGTTTTTAAATTTCATTCATTTTAGTTTTATTGTATATATTTTTAATTTATTTTTTGTTTTTATTCTTTTAAATAATATATTCTTATTTTTTTCTTGATTTTTTTAATTTTATCCTTTAATATTTAATTTAATTTTATTTTTTTATTCAGTTTTGATTCTCATTCTTTCAATAACCTTTTTTCAGTCATTTTCTTAATTTTTTCTTGTTTTTCAAATTAACCCATAATTATTTTTTTAATTTTTACATCATGTTTTGTCTACATTGTTTGAGTTTTAAATATTTAATATGCTTAGATATTTTATTTTGTTATTTTTTTATTTTTTTATGGTTGTCTTCTAACAAAGTAGTTTTTTATTGAATTTTTTTTTAAGTTCATATTTTAACATTTGATTATTAAGCCCTTATTTTTTTTTTTTGAGTTATCATGATCTTATATCTTAGTTAATCATGGTTGTCTCAAATTTATTTCTCTCAATTTTGTTTTATAAAATTGATTTTTTTTGACAATTTTATACTTTGACATTAAATTATTAGCCCTTGAACTATGTAATTTTTTCACTTCTCTTTCTGTTTGGTTATTCCAAATGTGATTTAATCAAGTTAATTTAGATTAACTTGTATTTTTTTACTTAATATTTTTTTAAATAACTTCGATAATTTAGATTAACTTGTATTTTCTTACTTAATATTTTTTTAAATAACTTCGATCCTTTTGGCTAATTAATTTTTTTGAAAGTCTAATTTCTTGTGTTAATCTCATGTCACGAGTGGTGGATTAGTCGAATTAACCTAGATTAACTTGGTTTTTTCTTTAATTTTTTATGATTTTTTAAATTTTATTATTTTGCATTAAATTATTTTCCCTTAAACTTTATCATTTTTTCATTTCTCTCTATTTATTTTGTTATTTTGAGAGCAAGTTGGTCAAGCTAACTCAGGTCAACTTCTTTTGTTGTTCACAATATTTTTTTATTTAACTCGGGCCTTCTTTGTTAGGTCTTTTTTTTTTAAGTTTAATTTTTTTTTCTTGATCTTATTGTATTGTGATGAGTTAGTTGAGTTAACTTGGATTAACTCAAATTGTTTTTCCTATACTTTTTCATGATTTTTTTTTCTAATTTTATATTAAATTATTTGCCCTTTATCATTGTCTTTTTTTCACTTTACTTATTGTTTGATTATTCCAAGAACAGGTTGGTAGAATGGATTTAAATTGGCTCTAAGTTTTTTTTTATGTTTTTTATTGAATTTGAGTTTTTTCAGTCATCCTTTTAAATTTTTTTTATTTTAATTTTATAATATGGGTTATTAATTTTATCTCAAATTGACTTAGGTTTTTTCTATTAATATTATATTTTTCAAAGTTTTTTTCATCTTTTACATTAGGCTAATAAAGCTTGAGCTTTACAATATTTTTTTGCTTTTTATTTTTTAATTTTTTTTAAGTTTCATATCTTAAATTATATTTTAGTTAATTTAACAGTTTTCTTAAATTATCTTTACTTGAAGATTTTGCGTTTTTGGTGTTGAAAAAATTTAGCCCGGCTAGTAGGATGGCACGACGACCTATCAAGTACAAGAGAGGTTAGATGAGCGTTTTCTTGACACTTAAAGAAAATAGTTAAAATTGCTCATGCCTTCCTCACCAGCCTCCTGACGTGATGAAAACCTACAAGAAAATGCAAAAACTCGGTAAAGAATCAAGTAGATTGGAAGGGTTTATTTTTGTGAAACTAATACAATTTGGCAGAAATTTTGGGAATATAACATAAAATAAAAAAAATATTTGAAAAATATCACACTTTCACATAAATCATGGTTGAATTAATAAACCATTAATGAAGTGATTGAATTTATAAACCGCTAATGAAAATTGCTGTTGCGTCTTTCTTTTCCATGTCTTGGAGGCTTTTGCTTCGTTCGTTCATGTCCCTGTACCTTTCCAGCACCCTTCTTGGACCCCACGTTGATTGAAAAATACAGCATTTTTTCTTTTCTTGATGAAAGGTAAAGAAAAGCCACAGAGAGGAGTGACTATCAAGAAGCCCTAACATGCACGTTGGATGAGCTCAAAAGCCAATGGTTCTACCTAATTTTCAAAGCTAGACTTCGGAGACTCTCCCCCATCAAAGTCTTTCTCTTCTTCATAGTCCCTGTGATCAAACTTCATTCAACAGATTAAATCCTACAATACAATTCTATCTTCCCTTTTGACAATTACATTATTTCCATAGCATGGCAAGCCTTAGTTTGATTACTGGAGTAAAAGGTACAGCAAACTGTTTTGACTGGTTTTTGCAAATTATATTTTCGATCAAAGAAAATTATCTAAATGGGTCTTTGCCAATATATGTTTCAGGTAATAATATACCAGTGTAACATCAACAAATTAAATTAAAAGGGAACAAAAGAAACGAGAAAATAATTATAAACAGATGTGAGAAAGAAAGAGTTACGAAATAAAAAGAGATGTGAGAGAAGAGAGTCGCGAAGAGGCTGAAAGCTTCCTTGAACTAGAAGATCTGGTCATCGGTGAGCCGATCAGCCGATTACCAGATCTTAATAAGATCTTGAACACGAATGGCAAGTTTATGGATAATCCACCATAAAAAAACTGAAGAAAAGAATTAGAGGTGGGGCTGGAGCTTAACCACTTGCAGGATTCCTTGGTTGACAAGATTGAAGGGCCTTTCCTACCACTAACACGCCCCGATTTTCCTGAAGGAACATTAATGACTTACAAAATCTCTTCTCCAGGAACATTTCCTTCAGCAAAGAGATTATCTGGAAATCTGAACGTCAAATCAAAATTTTGCACTCTCATACCACTCTGACGCAGTTTCATCTAGCTGAAAAGTCAAGAGTGCTGTGCGAAAAACCTTTAACTTCATTCCATATTCGGTATCCAAAGAAGTGCATTTCACGTAATTAACCATGACTGGACTTTCTCATCATCACATGCAATCTTCTGGTCTCCATAATTCTATCTCCCTAAGGCTAGCTATGCGATCAATGTTGCTTAAAGCTATGTTTGAATGCAAAATTCTTTCCCTCTTCCCCCCCTCCCCTGTTTTTAGAGTCCAACAGCCATCCTTCACAAGCAGTAAGAAGCTGCATGAACTTGGCCCATTCCTTATTTTTGGCCCAAAATCTGATCCTCAGCCTAGTCTAGACTCAAGTTCCCAGGTTATTATCTTTTGAGGTTTCTGCACAGTTGCCTCCTCTGAAGTTTCGATGTGCAACTCTGAAAGTTATAATAATTGTCCTTAAGACTTCGTTAGCTAATTAACCTATACCATTATCCTTTAAATGTTTCATGGTAACTAATAAATTGTGCTGGAAAATAAACAATAAACAATAAACATATCTGGGAAGAGCTAGCAGATGCAATTGATACCAAGGAAATTATCTACTATTATAATAAACAATAGCTAAGTTCTTTTATAAAAGCCAACCTCAAAGAACAACGAAAACATGCAGCTTAGTCAACTTATTTGGATCCAGGTAGCGCAAGAAAGGGTTTGTTGAATACTTCCAGTGTGTGTGTGTATATAAAACAAAAGGTAAGTTTTCAAGGACTTGAAACCTGAAGTCTAATCATCCCTTCTATTGCATGTATGTGGCATTATTATAATCATTTTTCTAAATTGGAATAGTTAAATAATGATACAATAGGAAAAATAAGAAATTCTTTTATTTTATTAGTAAAAAGAAAAAATAGGAGTCTTAAAATGGAAACTAATTTTATAAAAAAAAAGATATTAGCATTTATAATATATTTTACCTGAAATAAGTTGCAATGTTTATTTGTCTTATATAAATTAAAAAAAAATTATATTTTCTAATTATTAATCTGTTTAATATTAAAGAAAAATATTTTTCAGTAAGAAGATTATTATCTTATCAAGCTTAAAACATAATTGTTCTGATGGTAATATAAAAATAAATTATCTTTTTATTTAATATCAGAAATATATCTTACATATAAATTTATAATCTCATATATTTAAAAAAAAACAATTTGTTTTGATATTTTTTAAATATAGGTAAAAAAACCTTTGAAATTTTACAAACTTATTGAAAAATTCATGTAAAAGTGTTTCAATTTTTTTAAAATAAATGCTCAAATTATTTTTAGGATTGTTGGCCATGTGTAATTAAAACATTTTGTTAATTAAAACTTTTTATCTTTTTTTTTCCTTTTTTATCATTTATTTAACACAAAATAAAAGGTAATAAAAAGAAAACACAACACACACACAATTGTTTTTACTATATTTTACTCATACACCCCACAATTACATGTTTATAAATAATAAAAATTCAAAATTAAAAACAAAACAAATCAAACACACATTAAAATTTTAAAATTTACAAAATGATCCTTCTAGAGGTTAAAAACAAATTGGAGAGATTGTTAAGAACTCAACACCCCGGAAGCACATTGAAAGACTCTTGGGATGGATGAATAGTGGCGGCATATATGCTACACATGACACTACTACTAACAGCACATCAACCCACCTACCAAACATGCAAAAAAGGGGTAAGTCAAAGAAATCACTTCTTCCTCTTCATGTTTTTACCAACAATGTCGTACACAAATTTGTTTGACTTTATTTTTTCTTTTTCACAATCTATATTATGGGTTAGTTTTCTCAAATTTTCTTTTCCTTTTTGGTTGCTTCAATAATACATATTAGGGGAGAGGTATGGTAAAGGCTAGCATTTCAGGTAAGAATTGGCTATTGGTCCTCAGTCGAGTTGGAGAGGAAGAGATTACTATTATAAAGGTGGTCTTGTTGTTGGTGTAGGTTTGTCGTTATTAACAACACTAGTTGTGAAGAGAAAGATGAAGTTTAGCCAGGAAGATCGAATGTCTGATAGTGAGAGGCTAAATATAGTGGGGGAAAAAAAGGATTAAATGTCTTATACATTTGTGTTTATAAGAGATAGCAATTGGTCTTTGATTAGTTAGTGTCTGGCTCTTGTTAGTGGAGGCTGTCATTGAAGTTCTTCATCGATGTTAATGGATGAATATTTGCTGCTTATAGAGAGATGCTCATCCAATGAAGGTCATTAGTGCTTTGAATGGCCTTGCATGTGTGCATATTTTCTTATAGCAAGGCTAAGGGAAATGAGAGGTTAGTGTTCAGTGATTAATGGCTAATAATTATGGTTTTACGTATATTAGGTCTAGGTTTTTTTGTGTATTTATTTTAGAAGAAAGCATGTGAGCTGAATAGTCTTTTTTTTTTTTTTTGTAATGGACTCCTCTCCCCTTTTATGTGAGATAAACACCTTATTATAGGTGGAAAATTATTTCTTATTTCTCAATTGCTTGGTAAAATAAGCAACCTTTGTCCAAATATTTTTTTATTTTTGTTTTTTATTTTTTGTATTTTGACTTTTTTTAAGGCAACATCAATGCCGACTCAATGAAAAAATCAATGATTTTAAAAATGAGATGATAAAAGCTAAATCGTTCAAAAGAAATTGAAAATTTGAGTTTTTCTTTGACGATGCAAAAAATGCTAAAAATAACATAAATACATCAAGAACATATTTTTGATTTTTTGTATGTTGAAAATATTTAGAAAAACAAAAGGTCAAAAATTGGATTACAATAGATGCTTTCTCTTTACAATACTTATGAAGCAAACACTTACTAAGGGCTTTGCATAGCAAATTTATAAAAACAAACAAATTGTTCTTTAAACCTGATATTTTCAAAACTTTAGCTGAGTTTACCTGAGACTCTATCTTTGCGGCAATCTCCTTTAACCATAACTATAATTCAAATGTTTCCATCGAGAAATGAATTGTGTCATCTTAATAACTTTTGTTTTCAATTCTAGTTAAAAATAAACATTTAAGTGTAAATTAGATAAAAATAGTAGTTGTTTATATTTATAAAGGAAAAGAAAAGTTGGAATTAATCATGAATAGTGGAATCGATCAAATTTAAAGAGTTATAATCAAACAAGGGAGTCGGAAAGTAATTGACTAGGCAACCAAGAATCATATTTAACCAAAGAAAAGTGATTGATCAAAAGAGTTTAAATTACTTAAAGTGAGAGTTTTTGATAAGTTAAACTAACCAAGTGATATAGCTTAAATTTGGATTCACATGACTCTTAGAAAAAAAAAAAAGTTTGGTTTGTATTAGAATTAAATATACTTCCTTATTTGATATAAGTTATCCAAGCAATATTATAATTAGATGTTTTAGATAAAATTCAAATATTATATTGAGCTACTGAGAAAGATAATCATCCCAACATATACAATTTACCTTGTGCAATTTATTCAATCTATCTTCTTTCTAGTATTGCCTTTATTTACAACTTTTATTTACCATCTTATACAATTACTCATTTACTTTTTTATTTTATTTATCCATTTTGCTTTTAATTTATGTTCTTCTTTACTTGTTCTTGTTCACATGCAGTGTTACTTTGGATAGATATACCTTTCTTAAAGCTAGAAATCTATGAGCTCTCTTATTTTGTTTGGTTTTACGAAGCTGCTACCTCTGATTTCAAAATCCAGTTCTTGATTATACTTCCAAGATTTCTCAACTGTGACATGACATGGTAACTTTATCACCACTTGCCAAACGAATTTCAACGGAGGACACCAAGAACAAGTTACAACACCTCCTCATTCATGAGCACAAGAATTACTAGTCACTCGTATCATGGACTCTAATGGCTAGACGCCCAGGCACCGTGGTGAAAAATATCCACTGATCCAATTACAATTTAAATTTTTTTATATTGTTCGGTTGTATTTCAATGAGGACGCTACGCTAATGAATCACGATCCTTGCTGCTACATAGAGTCCGACATATTTAATTTTATTAAATAAAAGTATTATTTATTTTTAATATTTATTTATAAATTTAATGTTTTATAAATAAATTTAGAGTAAAGATGAAGTTTATGAAATAAAAATATTTTACGAAAAAATTTATAAAGATATTATAACTATAAAATTTTTATTGTATCAAAATATTGCTCTTAAATATTCCTAGTAAATGCACTCTTAACAATAAACATTTATTAGAATAGTTGAGATTAAGTACTTAGAATTAATATGTAGGTATTTGTTAGATGACATGTATACTAAACTAACTCATATTAAAATTTTATATAAAAATGTCACTTGTGTCTAAGGAAAAGCTCATGTGACAATTGTATAAGTTATATTAAGACTTGAGATCATTGGGTTATGTTATATAGAAAGTGTTATGTTTTAAACTTGATATATGTTATCTTGTTAAATGTAACAAATAGACAGACATTAGATAGAACAATAAATTATATAAAGGTATTTGAATGATCAAAAAAGGATTTATCAACACATGTGAATTAGAAAAAAAAATATTTCAGATGTTCTCAAATATTATTAAATAAATGTTCCACAAGTTCTAGTATTGAATAAATGTTCCACAAGTTCTTATCACATTTAAAGGTTTACAATCCTTAAATAATTTTATATTTGTCTAATAAATATTATAGAGATTTTCAAATATTTTTTTTATTTTTATTGCGTATATAATATTTAAAAACCCATAATTTGTTACATAATTAAGTTCTAATCAAGTTAACATGTTATTATAGTATTACTTATATCTTATTTTTTATTAAAAAAGAAAAAAGATACAATACTATGAGTCAATTAAGTAGAACATAGTTACAATCTCGAGCCACGAGTCATCAAACATAGTATTACTTGATAACCAAATTGAAGAACTTAGCCTCGTGAGTTTCCACCCTAATGAAGATTGGTTGGTCACTAGACAAATGAAATTAAACTCTCCCGACATTTGGAATATCAAAGCTGAAAAGAAAGGACAAGAAAGAATGTTTTGTTTTTACCAGATAGTAGATAATAATGGCTATAGTAAATAAGCACGGGAGCTCAAAAGCATGATGGTGATGATTGATGAAGTCTGTTGAATATTAAATATTATTCGCCCTTAAAAGTGCTTCCTAAAACAGACAATTTGCTCACATCACTCCAAAGCATGCTTGCTTCCCATCTCCTGTAATATTCGAACGAATTGCCAGTTGGGTTCGCTTCTCAAAATTTCTAGCTTACACATGACCAAACCACACCATCACTTTCAAATAATTTCATTGTCTAACTTAGCATACGTGACGATAAAAGATACACGAATAATATAGGTTTTCTTCTTCTTCTTCTTTTCACAATATTAATATAGGTTTTTGATTAGTACTTAAAAGTGCAATCATGTACAGGACAACTTATCGAGATGTACATTGCATTTTCTTTTCATTTTCCTCATGACTTTAGAAATTATTAGATATGTGCTTCACCACATATCAAATAATTTTTTTATATATGAAAAAGTGATATAGTATTAAAAAAATGAGTCCAAAGTTATTTATTCAAATGTTAATTTAAATAATACAAATAAACAATAAATAAACTAAAAAATACAAAGAAAATACTATTTAAAAAACCACACTTAAACTTATTTGGATTATCAAACAACTAAATGTTAACTTAATTAAAGGAAAACTAACAAAAACAAAAAGAGCAAAAATTCAAGAAAAAAGTAGAAAACATCAGCATAATAAAAAAAAACCAAGCAAATTCAGACAATTTTTTTAAATCTAGTCTAATCTGAAAAAGTTACATTTGCTAAATTATAGACTCAAATTCAATCAAATAATTTAAATGTCATCTAATTTAATTTTGAATGATAAAATTGTTGAAAATATTAATGAAAAAACTTGCAAAATAAAAGGAATATAAAAAAAGGTTAAAATCTGACAAAAAAAAATGCAATGAAGTTGAAATTTGAAAAAAAATGATCTCCAACAAAAAAAAAGAAATTAAAATAATTATGACCAATCTTGAAAGATTAAAAAATCATAGGGATAAAATTGAAAATCATTTATAATATGATAGATTATTTATAGATTAAAAAATAATAGGAGGTGAAATAAAAAAAAATTACTGAGGGCTAACCTAATAGAATCAAACAAGAAAAAAATAACAAAACAAAAGTTTAAAAAGGATTAAAAAACTTCAAATTAAAAAAAGAAAAAAAATGACATACCCAGCAAATGTTTTAAACCTTATCTAATCTCTAAAGGTCATTTTCTGTGAAATCCTTAACCCAGATTCAATCAACAGCATAATTCTCAACTAACTGAATTTCAAAGGATGAGATTAACAAAAAAATATTAATAAAAAAAACATACAAAATCAATATAAATAATAGACTAAAAGAATAAGGATAAAATTTGATAGGAAAACCTAAGAATGATACAATTTAATGAAAAAATAAAATAAATATCAATTAAAAGAATAAGAATTGAATTTTAAATATTAAAAAAATCTTAGGGGATCAAATTGAAAAAAAATATATGTAATAACCAAATGAACCTGGACAAACATCATAGACCTAGGCAAATCTTAAAAAAGCTCATAACCCATAAAACTCTAGATTCGGGTCCAACCAAAAAGTTTATTATGAGCCAATTTAAAATATAAATTTTAAAAACTTATCATAACAAAATAATCAGCAATCAAAAGAACATAGATTAAATTTGATAAAAAAAAAGATAAAATCATAAAATAAAAAAAACCAATTTAATTCGGTTGAAGGTCGCTAAAAAACTTAAATGGACTGGTCATATCTTAAATTACAAGGTAAAGTATTGGTTTTGGTTAGGAAAGGTATTAACATTCTTAGCACACTTTACCCAAAATAAGCAACATTATGAGGTCCAGATATGATTTAAAGGTGTTAATGAACTCCTAATTGGTGGTTTGTCTATGACTTAGAACAAAGAATTACACTCATAAATAAATCTGGCATTTTGAATTTATTACTAGCTTGTATACCGAGATAAATTATTATAGAAAAAATTTATATAGGTGCCCTGACAAGGTTTACCTATTCTAGAAGGCGAAAGTGGTTTCTACAACTCGTGTATTATGATGAAAAAAATACTCAATTGAAATTAGTGATTATCCAAGATAATTCTACGAATTTTCTAGTTAACTTCTGGTACTTAAATACTAGCCTACTAGTAGGTACAACATTTATACCAGAACATTAACCATTAATTTTTAGGAATTGGAATTTTTAGAGTTATTAAAATAATAGTTAAATCCTTAAACAATTTTACAAACTTATTGCAAATTTCAAAAAACAATATAAAAAAACAAAAACATTTTCTAAAACACTTTAAAAAACATTTTTCTCTCCTTTTTAAAAATAAAATTCAATTTTTATTACGATTGTGTCGTATACAACAAGCAAAAATCATTGTTTGTTTTTTTATTATCTTTTTGTTATTATTTATTTATGTAATGCCATATTTGACAAAACCATCTTTTCTTTTCCTATAAAATTGTCAAAATAAACTTAAAAGTGGTTTGTTAAACATCTTCTTAGGAAAAAAAATCTTTAACAAAAAATTATTCAAACAACCAAAACCTTAAGTACTTAAAACAAAACCAAAAAAGTCAACCCAACGACATTAGTTCAACCATGAACCAAACCAACAATCAAGGTTTGACTCAAAAACTAAACCAAAACAAAGGTTTAAACTAAAACAAAATCAAAGTTAAAAATTAACACAAAACATAAAAAATTATATATAAAAAAAACTAATCAAACATTCAAATTGTGAAGAGCACGAAGAACATTTATCAAGAATCCAACAAACACAAATCTAGACAAGTTTTCATGCAATTATGGGCAGTGTTTTATTTGAAATCATGCAAAGATCCATAATCTAACATCCATTCACTTCAATTATCAAAGGAATCAACATGATTTCATCAAAACAGGTTATGGTTCAAAACTAAAACCTTAGGGTTAAAACCCTTAGAAACATGTTTATTAGTGCAAATAGACCCTAAATTATATATTAGTCAAATTGCCCAAATAGTTTAGTGCAAAGAATTGGATCAAAGCTAGTCCATATAATAGGGTTAAGATAATATTCTTTCCAAGAATATAAAAAAACCAAACATAGCAATCTAAAAAAAAATCAGCATACTGTTAAACCTAGAACTAGCCTCTTGGTCTTTTAATACATGTTGCTTTTGTTCTTCACATACATACTATCAATATTGAGTATCATTAAATCCAAATAACTAGCAAATAACATCTAATCATCAATAAAAAGTATGAAGTTCCAACATTCAAAACTACTAAAGCTACATAACAAATATATTCAAGCTATTTGGATCCAAAACTTGATATTTTAAATATTTTTATGCCAAAAAATACTTGTGAAATAATAAACTTGCACTAAAAGACATCAAATTAATAAACATACTTCCAAAATCTTTAATCCACAAATAAAAGCAACTTATTAATTTATTACAAAACATATTCAAACACTAATAAAAAATATCCCAAATACTTCATCAACATGTTATTAGGCTGAAAACACATAATCAAACAAACATTAAAACCAAGAATTATACCCTTAATGCAAGCCTTTCTAGCACATTATTGGCCAAAACTAAAACAAACTATCATAACGAAAGCTTGCGCAATCTAAAATATGTTTAAACTAAGAATAAGAACAAAACAGACTCTATCAAAAAACATCAGATTATTCTTGCACCAAAATCAAACCAAAAAATACAAGATAAGCTTAAATAACATAAAAAAAGGTTTAAACACTAAAAAAGCATGAATACGCAAGCCATATGAACTCTAGCCTTGAACTTTTACATGATTATAACTTATTCAAGCTTGCTTGCTGTAGATTGTTATTTTCCTTCTCTTTTCTTTTCTTCTTTTCCTTTCACCATCTTTTCCTTCCAAAGCTTTTAAGGCTCTTGAACTTTCACATCAAGATATTTTCATAGTGTTTTTCTTCAGGTTTTTCCTTCTTTTTTTTTTTCATTTTCTAGGGTGTATTTATAGTGTTTTACTAGGGTTCTGAATGGATTCAAAAATAGATTGATCAAAACCTAGTCGTTTGATCAAAATTATATAGTTTTAGAATGGTGGTTTTGTAACAAATTTTCCTAGTTGATTTTTTTTCTTGGAGATAAAGGCATGCATTTGATGGGAGCACCTACTCTTTGTACCAGGGGTGTTTCTTAATTGAATGGTGGTAGGTATACTCTAAGAAGTGGTCAAAGACGCTACATTCATTTTCCTAAAGATGCTTACTTAATGAGCTGAAACTGTAATGAAGAAACTAAATAATGGCTGCACGACTCATCATCTAGGATAAACTCTAGAAATTATGGTTTTTAATTTAAGATTTTAAAATTTCACTTTGGCCATGTTCTTTCAATTACTTTTAATTACACCAGTAATTGCCTCTCAAACTTTTTATTTCATGCAATTTTACTCCTGTCAAACTCAATCATCAACCTCAAAGTTCAGTGTCATTTTCAATTTGGTCCATGGTTTTTTATTTGTTCATATGGACCCTTGACCATCAAACTTTCAATTTGTCCCTTGATATGATCAATTTCAACCTCTCAATCACGTCTTTTTTTTTTTGGTTCTTGGTTTTAGATTTCTTCATAATTTTTTTTATTCATCCAATTAAACCACCTAAAAAATCAATTAAATACCCAGACTTTAATTTATTCTAATTAAAACCTAAATTATTTAATTTTCCTTAAATCAAGTACTTAATAAGATTAGTTAAGCCTTCCAAAATTATAAATAAGTCTTTAGATATCCAAATTTATATTTATTTACCCTAAATAAGAATATTTTTACCAATGAGACCTTTTGTCAATCAAATTGGGTTGTCAATTTTGTCAATCTTATATATTTTAGTTCTCTAACTTTTTCATTTGTCATTTTGGTCCTTCACCATGAACTTGGGCAATCATATAGGCTTTTTTCATGTATATCCTCTTGTATTTTGGATTTTCTTCTTGTATTTTTTTCTTTTTCCTTCTCTTGATTTTTTATAAGGTCAAATATCGATAACAACACTTGTCAATTAAAAAAAATTAGCAATTAAAAGAACATGGATTAAATTTGATATGAAAAGAAAAGGACTAAAAAGGGAGAAATCACAAAACAAAATCAATTTAAAACATGACTAAAAATAGAAGAGATAGCAATCAAAAGTGTTGTTACCTATTTTGGTGCCCCACTTAAACAAAAAAAATCAAAAATTAAAAAAAGAGAAAATTAAAAAAATTAAAAATAATATTGGAAAAAAAACTAAAAAATATATATCAATGAAAACAATATACTAGAACACCTAGGAAATTATTGAAGATTGAATGAGAAAGATTAAAATATATAAGATTGGAAAATTTAACAGTGTATCTTCAACTAATTGAGGCCCTATTAGTAAAGAAAATTTAGTTTAAGGAGGGAAATTCAAAACTGGATGTTTAAGGTCTTAATTGGAATTTTCCAAGATTTAATTGAATCTAATGAGTGCTCAAATTGCAAGAAAAATTGATTTTTGAAGTCAATTTAGGCTTTAATTAGAAGAAATTAAAGTCTAATGCTCAAATTGAAATTTTTAAGAGTTAATTTGGTCAAATCAAGAGCTTAATTGTATAAAATTAAAATTTAAGAAGTAATAAGGACTTGATTGAAGAAATTCAAAACCAAAGACCAAACTGAAAAGGAAAAGAGAATGTAAGGGTTGAAATTGATCAAATCAGGGGCCTAAATTAAATAAATTAAAATTTTATTGGTCAAGAGAGGGTTAAAATGCACAAGTTCAAAACCAATGACTAAAATGAAAATAGCGATCAACTTTGAGGCTAACAATTGAGTTTGAACGATCAACTTTAAGGCTAACAATTGAGTTTGACAGGGGTGAAATTGTATGAAATTAAAAGTGTAGAGACAATTACGGGTACAATTAAAAGTAATTGGAAGAATAGAAAATTAATTAAGATTTTCTAAACCCAAAATTAAGAACCCTAAACGACGTGTTATTCAAACTTAATAAGAACAAGGTGGATTACATCTCATTCGTTAGCTTGCATCTTTGCTTTGATAGTTTTGGATAATCGAGTTGGTAATTTCAAATGAATAAACGTGGAGCTGTTGACCTACACATTGAACAAAGTTTGATTTAAATGAAAGGTTTGTACCTATCATTTTCAGGTGGTCTTAGGCGATGATGACATCAAAATTTCTTCAATAAGGCCTTGAAAGTTGGCACCTCAGTCAATCATAATTGTGCAACCATCATGCAAAAACCAATTTAGTTTTTGTGTGGTCATATAAAAATTTCTTTAACGGGTTCTTATCAAGAGTTTACAACACCTCCCTTAAGATCAAAAGGTCAAAAATGCAATCAAGACTCCCAAAACCTTATAAATACCCCCATTAAGATAAAAAAAAAATGGGGCACTAATAAAAAGAAAGAAAGAAAAAGATAAGATAATAAAAAATATATATATTAATAAAAAAACATAAAAGCCTAAATAAAAATTTCCTTAAGCATTGCATGATTAGTACTTAAAAATGCATTTTTATCATGGTTTTATATCATCATTTTGCACTTGAAGTATCAATAACTCCTTAACCAAAGCATGTTTTATAATAATATATCAAATAATATAAGATACCTTTAATTTGTCGTAAATGTTCATTTTAAATGCAGGCCTATCACATAAATGAAAAGATTGATTGATGACTTGAAGAACTTAAATTGCAAGGATAAAGAGATGGCCAAACTTAGAAAAGAGATGTCGGTGCAATCCAAACCGGAACACTGTTCGGTAATTGGGTCATATCTGGAGCTACAGATCTCAGATTTAGGTCAAATTTATATGGATGGAAAGGTAAGACATAGGCCTACAACTTTCATATGGAGCCCAAGATCTAAAAAGGCCATTATCAAGTCCAAATTGTAGCAACAACAAAGAAGCCCGAATCTGTCTTCCAGCCCGAGCACTGTTCGGTATTTTGGCCATATCTGGAGTTCTAGAAGTCCAAATGAGCTGAAGTTTTTACACAAGAAAGCTGAGACAATTGCCTACAACTTTCATGTTTACAACTGGCTCCAATTTTGACGTTATCAATGACGTTTTGGGCAGACAAGAGAAGATAAGGATTGTCACCAAGTCAAAAGTTGGTCACCCACTTATCAATTAGTCATCAAATCAATAGTTCCCAATTTTGGCCTATAAAAGGAGGCATTTGCCATGCATTTAGGCATCTTGGTGTTCAGATCAAGATCATGCTCTTCCTTTCTCTCTTTGTATTTTTTATGCTTTGTTTTCATTAATATTAAGTTTATGCCTTTCATTTCCTTTCCTTTACTTAGTTAACTTTTATGTTCTTATTTTGTTTATCTATTTTGTTATTATTATTATTATTGTTGTTGTTGTTGTTGTTGTTGTTGTTGTTATTACTATCATTATTCTTGGTGTTGTTATTATTATTGTTGTTGTATTATTGTTATTTTTAATTTGTACAATTAACCTCCCTGTGGTTCGACCCTGGTCTTGCCGGGTTATTTATTACTTTGACACCCCTGCACTTGGGAGAAGACATCAATCTTTCAGTCGTGTCATTGCATATTTTTTAAAGGCAAAATTTTTCAAAGAAAAGTCAAGAGAGAGAAATGTTCTAAGTATACATTGTTGATAGAAAAAAAAACCGTCTTTTGCGATCTGCTTTTTAAAAAATAAAAAATTATTAGTTTTATATTTATGCTTATAAGCTTAGAAAAAGATATTAGTTTTTGATACATAAATGTATCGGTTTAAGTTTCTTTTTGATAGACAATGTTGTTTTAGTTTTTGTTTAACATAAATTATGCATGTTAAAGTAAGGGTGTTTACTCTAGGTTTATAAGGCTTATTCATGCATAAAATGGGTTTAGAAAATCAATTTTGAATACATATTACATGAATATATAGGTTGTTTTTAAGTTAATAGTTTTTTATTTGGTACCTCATATTTGATTTTGATGCTTTGATTTTATTTTTTTGTTAGTTTTCTGATTCAAGCATATTTGTGTATAATATTATAACTTGTTTGGATAAAAAGAGTATGTTTTAAAAGCAAAAAATACATATTTCTAGGTTTGGCAGAGATTGCCTTGGTTGGGAATTTTTATGGATTTTTATGCAATGTTTTTCATGTTCTTAGAAAAAACATTGTCTTAGCCCTAGCATTAGACCAATTTTGGTTCATTTCTTTACACAAAACCCTTCCTTATTTATTATTAACAAATTTAACTACATCAATAACATGATTGTAACATTTTTTAGTCCTAGGGTTTTTGTTAAGAGCCGAACCCTATTTTGACAAAATTGTGATGTTTAAGTGATAACTGAAGTAAACGGATATTAGATTATTAATCCTTGCATGATTTCCAACATATATCTACCTTTTTTCTATACCAAATTTGATTTGTTTTAGGTTCTATGTTGCTGGGTTCATTTTGGATTTCTTGATTGTTCTTAGTGTTCTTCATTATTTTTTTGTGTTTAATCGAAGTTTTTTTAAGTTTTTAGGTATTTAATTTATTTTTTGGCTTTGGTTTTGTTTTTGGTTGTTTTCAAATCAAACCAGAATTTTAGATTTAGTCTACTAGGCCAAATAAAAAATTTCAAGTCAACTAGATCGAGTCTACCTGGTTGGGTAAGATCGAGTCAAAAAACATTTGGGTCAAAAGGTTGAATACAATCTTTAGTTTACCATAATTTTTGTTAAAGGGTTTTTGAGTTTAAGGGTGAGTTTAGCAAACACCATTTAAGCATATTTATAGTAGTTTTATTACAAAGAAAAATAAGTTTTTGCTAAAGAAAGTCTAAAAATAATTTTAAAAAACATTTTTTTTCTTGCATATAGATAAAAATCCTAGAGTTATTTAAATATTTAAAAAAAAAAATCTAAAATATTTTGAGTTAAAATTTTTAAAAAAATCTAAAATATTTTGAGTTAAAAAAATACATGGATTTTACAACAAATTTGTAAATTTTCAAAGGATTTTGGCCTACATTTCAAAAATACCAAAAAAATATTTTTTGTTTCTTTTAATATACAGGATTATGAACTTATATATAAAATATATTCTGATATTAAGAAAAATTGCTTCTTTTAAGATACAAGATTATGAACTTATACATAAGATCTATTTATGATATTAAATAAAAAGACTGTTTATTTTTTTATGTTAGCATTAGAATAGTTAGGTTTTTAATATAATATCCCTCCTTGCGAAGAAGAAATTTTCTTAAACCTTAGATAGATAAACGATACAAAACACAACATTTGCTTTGTTTATATAAGGCAAATAAATAATGCAGCTTAGTTGAAGTAAGATGTACTAGAGGTGTCAATACCTTTCTTTATACAATATGTCCCCTTACCCAGACTATGAGACTTATTAGGGTTCTTAGTACTAAAATACTAGGTGGCAAATCATATTTTCTTTTTTTACTGATTAAGGACAAGAATTCTTTATTTTTTCCACTCACATTATTCCCAACAATCTCAATCTAGGAGGATGATTGTTGCAACATCATAAACATGCGACAAAAATAATAGGGATTAAATTGAAAAGATAAAATAATTTTATAGATCATTAAAGATAAAAAAAAATCATAACAAAAAGAATAAGGATCAAATTTGAAGAACCAATAAATCAAGGGTTGTTCTTGAATTTTACAAGCGTTAGTGTGGAAATCTAGGCTAGGGGAGAGAAAAGAAATGGGGGAAAATGATCGCTGATGCCAATTTTCGAGGGTTAGGGACACTATGAGCTTTCAAACGCTGACCTTCATACGCCACCAAAACAACATGGTGGCTATCCACACGAACCAACAAGTTTGTTTTTAATAAAATTATATTTACTAAATGTAATTTACAACAATTCCCCCTAGGACCCTTGAAATTTAGCTTAAAAAAAAATAAACTAAAAAAAAGCTCTTAAGTGTAAGTTTAAATGATTTTATCTTTAAGGATATCAAACTAATTATATTATTCTATAAAAAGTAAAAATAAAAAAAAAGTCATTGTGTAATAGATATTAGATTATTTAATTCAAGGGTTAAGTGAGTAATTTTACTATGCATTAGAAAATATAATTACCAAAATAACCCTACACAACCATCAAAAAGCATTTATGTTATTATGAAAAGACCAACTTGTCCCTAAAGCCAAGTTAAAAGATTAATTAACCAAAGGGAAATATATTGATTACAATATTATAATGAATAGAAATTTGTATCTTGAGACATGGTAACTTCACTAGCAACTTTAGTGTTTTTTCTATTAATTGTTGTCTCGTGTACGACATCGAATTGTGGATTTGCCTCCTGAAAATGAAGAGGGATTTTGGGTGTAATTATAAAGTTATAATTTAAGAGAGTTACCACCTAGTTATCATAGTCCTTAGAAAACATATGATCTGTATGAGTCTCAATAAAAAGATTAATTATGCAAAAGAAAGATATATTACACCTAACACACTGTATCTAAGATAAGTATATTGTTGATTGATTATAATTTTAAATCATGTTTCTACCCACTAGTCCTACCTAAAGTTCAGAGCAAATTTTTTTTCATAAAAAAGTCTCAATTATATTAAATTAAATCCTAACCATTCTATAACCCAAATTTTAGTATCATAATTATTTGCTAAATCCAAGTAATTACTAATATTTATTGCTATTAATTTATTTAATTTAATACCATAAGTATATATTACGTTGCAAAATTTATATCTCAAATAGTAATTAAACAAAATATTTTTTGTGGTATTTTTGAAATTTTGGTCAAATCTAAATGGATAGTCATAAACTAGTTACGATATCTATTTTGTATTTTTTTAACATTATAAAAAATTTATCCTTTTTTATAAAAAATATGCATGATGTTTTTTAGAATTTGATTGTGTGCAATTAAAAGATCTTGTTATTTTTTTTTTATCTTTTTCCTTTTTTTCTATTTACCACAAGATAAATACAAGTAATAAAAAGAAAAGGCAACACACACACACTCACTTTCTTTTTTAAAATTAATAATTTTAAAAATAACACGTTAAAATTTGAACGTGTTTGAAAAGAAATTTGAATACTCTTAAGAAGACACCAAAAAAACTAAAAATGATGCAAATATCTTAAGAATATTTTTTTATTTTGAAAATATTTATAAGAAAACAAGGGGTCAAAATTTGGGTTATAACAATAATAATGATAAAATAAATTGATTTAAAAAAAAGTGAATAAATTGTTGATAAATAAAAAATTTCTTAATTAGATAAAGATGTGTTTTGTCATTCTGGAATTCAGAGTGTGATTTCCATTAAAAGGATTATATAAAGACAGATATGTTGACATTGTCATGTCATGTTGCACTCGAATCAAGAAATAATTGAACATAAAAAAATGTTTAGAATCTAAGAATTATTTGGTTTTGTTATTAGATTTAGTTTTGTAAGTCAATTTTAAAACTTCCTAACCTGGCATCTTTTATAGCTTAGGTTTAAAATTAAACCGTGTGAGAGTTGTTCTGACATGATTCAATTGACTTGATAGGTCCCAAAACTACCTGAATGACCAATAAAAGCATGATTTGATTTAAAAGAATAATTCAAGATGACTTTTTTCAATATTAGGATGACAAAATATTGGATCGGCCTAAACTTCACGGTTAACCCTCTAAATTTGCAATTTAGCATATGGACACCACCAGGTTTAAGAACTTTTTTTTTATTCAATATATTTTTTACTTAATTATACTATAGCAAAAAAATATGCTTATAAAATTAAATTCAAATCAAATGTTGAGATATTTGTTTCATATTGCGATAATCTTAAAGAAAGAAATCAAGACAAATTCAAAATCAAGAAAAAGTTAAAAAAATGAAAGAAAAAAAATAAAAAAATAACCCTCATTTACTATTTATATGAACTATGAAGGAGGTGAGTTGATGTTCTCACTCTTTTAGATGTAACTAATTTATTTGTCTGTGCTATGCTACAATTCAAGTTTTTTTTTAACATGAAAAAAATGTCTAAGCCACGAGAAACTATTTTCTATTATTATTAAACCTAACTTAGTGGGTCAAATTTGAAACCTCCCAACCCAATTTCTTATCAAGCCCGAGTTTAAAATTAACTCGTGTAAAAGTTGTCTTGACATAACATAGTCAACTTGAAGGGGCCAAAAGTAACTAACAATATTGGTATAAAGCGTGGTTTGGCTTTAAAAAAATTCAAGATAAAGAATATTGGTATAAAGCATGGTTTGGCTTTAAAAAAATTCAAGATAATGTCTTTTTATTTTGATATTGAGATAGTGATATATTATATTGTCTCGAGTTTTGTAGCGTAACTCATCAAACTTACTACTTGGATCATAAACTTGACTAGGTTTAACAACTTCATTTATATATTGTTTGTTACTTAACAATATGATAACAAATATAGATATTTATAAAATTAAACACCAGTCAAATACTGTGATATTTGTTAGAGACTGTGATGATTTCATTAAAAGAAAACTAAATTAAATTATGAAAACTAATTTAAAATCAACCAAATATTGAATGATAAAAAAAAAAGAGAAAGAGATTCAATTGAAAGAAAAGGATTGGATAACGGAATTTAAGGGTAAAAACTAGTAAAAGGAAAAAAAAAGGGTTTAACTCAGCTGGTCAACTTTATAACTTCTTGATCTAACTCCTTGCATAACATGAGTTTAAAATGAACTTGCATGTAAGTTTTTCTTAAGTGTCCCAATCGACTTAAATAGTTCAAAGAAAACTTGTATAATTAGTAAAACATGTGGTTTAACTTTAAAAAAAAATTCAAAAAGACATTGTTTTTTAATATTGAGATGGTGATATTTTGAATTGCCTCGGGTTTCACAACTTAACACTTTGAACCTATGATCTAGATTATAAATTTTATTGGGTTTAATAACTTTTTTTAAAACTATTTTTACATAGTGATATGATAATAAAAATAGATGCCTACAAAATTGAAAACTAACCAAATGTCAAGATGTTTATTTAAGACTGCAATAATTTCATATAAAGTAAGTTGAAGCAAATTACAAAAAACAATTAAAAATCCATGAATATTGAAGGATGAAATTAAAAAGAAGAAAACGCTAAAATGAATTCAATCAAAATAGACTCATAAAATTAAGTATTAATTAAATGTCAAAATATTTATTTGAGAATGTGTTAACTTTATAAATAATAAATTTAAATAAATTATAAAGGTGAATTTAAAACTAATAAAATATAAAACAATTCAAATGGTAGAAGAAATTGAAAGATAAAATTTTTTTAAAAACAAAATGGGGAGCTCCTTCACTAATAGCAAAAGAGATGGGGTTTTATCCTAATTATTTTATATTTTAGTAGTTTTTTTATTTTAAAAAATGCTTTTAAAAAAATTGGATTTTTTTGTTTCAGATTTTTTTTTATTTTGATATGTCAATATCAAAAATTAATTTTAAAAATAAATAATAATTGTGGAAAGATTGTGTGTTAAACATATGTTAATCCACCGAGAAAGGTTAATTGGAATAAAAAAATCTAAGGTTAATTGGATAAATATGATAATAACCTGACAACCCATGATGTATTGTATAATTAATTAACGAACAGAATTTGCATACGTCATTAGAAGGCATGCTTTTCTAGTGAGTTTGTCGAGGTTATGTAGAGACAAAAACACAAGAGGCTGATTAACTAATAGCTCGGAAGGCCTCTTCGTTTTGCGGGTGTCGTACGGTTTTCAGACAAAATAGGTGCAATCGATTGCTACGAAGGAGAATAACGCATGTGTACCTTCATAGTACATTTCCTATGATAATTAAATAAACTAATTTCTTCGAGGTCTCGACCTTTCCATGATACTTTAAATTATAAAGTGCTTTGAACAGGGCAGAGTGGGAGATTAGTGGCAGCTAATGATAATAAGTTTGAGGTATTAATGTAGTATTTGTTTTTATTTTTTAAAATTATTTTAAAAAAATTATTTTTTATTTAAAATTATTTTTTTTATTTTTTTATATTGTTTTTATATGCTGATTAAAAAATAATTTTTTTAAAAAATAAAAGTTATTTTGATATATTTAAAAAAATACATAATTTATAACTGTTTTTTGTAAATCTTTTATGAATATTTTCACTTTAATAATTCATATGCTCTTAATCTTTAATTTCTATTTAGGACATGTACACATTTGTTGATACAATAGCTTTTAGATAAATTGTCAAGATCCACCTTTATAAACGTACCAACTTCTTATTTTTAGGATAATGTAAAACAAATAAATAATTAATTGCGTCGGTAGGCTTTTATATGGTTTTGCCAACAAAGGAGATGACGACTGATTCATCTCTTTAAACGTCCTCTTTGTAAAACAAATTGTTAACAATCCTTTGTTATTTCTTTCAAGTTTCTCTCCATATTTTGCATATATAAATAACAGAATGACTTAATTAATACTCTCAACTTCTAACCTAAGTACTAGTCAATTTAATATCATTATTTTAGAAATAAAATTTAGCATCATAATTTTAATCTTCCATGTACAAACTTTAGTTTTTATTATTTGTTTTTTAAATGAGAGATTTTAAGGCTAGTACTGTTTCTTTAGACAAAGAAGAAAGTATTTAGGCTACTAGATTTTTTTTTAAAAATCATTTTTTAATGGAGAATAAAATAATGATATTAAATTTAAAACTTTTTTATTTTATTTTCAAAATTAGAAATTAATTCTATAAAAAAATTATGAATAATCAATTAGGTTAAGATTGTTGAGGATGAGGGTATTTAAATCACTGTATTAGTTTTAAATGTAGAATATGGAAGGAACCTTGAAAAGAAAAGGAAAAGACAGAAAAACGACTCGATCTCAAATATATCAAGTGTAGAAAGGCTAAACCTGAAATAATTGAGAATAAACCAATTAATTCCCAAATAACCTTAAATTCATGGGAGGTTTCAACAGCTTAGCTGTACTTAATCGCATTCCTCTCTTTTTAACAACATTAATTGTTTAATTTGGTCCCTCCACCAACACGTCTCTAAATTAATTAAGTAGTACTCTTACAACTTTACCGGAAAATCGGCATAAACCAATAAAATTACTAATGAAAATATTTTCATCTTTATTTTTGTCGATATGTACAGACAAACAATATCTATCAACGAATCGGTCGGTATATATCAACAAAATACATTTGTCGATATGTACTAATCGTATCGTCAACGGATTATATCATTTTAAAAAAAAGTTTCAACGGTGTGATAACGTGAATTTTTTTCAAATAATTTTACTTAGAATGATCAAGGGATTCAAATCGGGATCCTTATATAGTAACGTAACACAGTCACAGCGGACTCACCGATGGGTATACCAACAAAATGTGTTCGTTGGTAATTTCATTTGTAAAAGCGAATATATACTCACTCTGTCGATACTCTCTTCCTCTATTTTTTCTTCTTCTTCCTTATCTCAACTCTTCCCTTCCAAGCTGTAGTCAATCACCCATCCCAACTCTCCCCATTTTCTCAACACAAGTACAAGTTTCTTATACTTTTATATGTGGTCACAACATCCATTTTCTGAGTAATTTATTGTGGATTTTATCATTTTTTTTATAAGTAAATCTATCGTTTATATTTTTGATATTTAAATGTCAATTTTATTGTTTTTTAATTTTTTTAGTATATGTATTTTGTTAACATATGTACTTGTTTGATTGTTATTTGTCAAAGAAACTTGTAGTATATATGAATGTATAATTTTGTAGTTGTTATAATTTTGTTTTAGATTTTATCAAATTGCATTTATTTATGAATTGTTGAAACTTAGTTTGAATTACACTAATTTTGATGGTTGTGATGAAATAAATAATTGCTTATTTAACAAATTCGTTTTAATTTTTATCAATTATATTGTGAAATAGTGATTTTTGTAAATTTATATATGCATAAATTTGCATGGATGTTGATAGTTGATAATTGATAATGAATATTTAACATAAGTATTTTTTTTGTTTCATGGATAATGTCGGGGCAAACCAATATTTTTTATATAATATAGTTAATTAATACATGTTATCGTTATAATTTTATAAAGGTTCGATAGAAGTCATGGATGATTATTTATAGATGTATCGGGACTCATCCTAAAGATTATGGAGGATGGATTATTGTAACGGGGTTTAGGGTTTTATTAATTTCTCAACATCTATTCCGATGAATTTTACTGATGGCGGTATTATGTATTCATGTAGGAAATGTAAAAATAAAATTTTTTTATAATAAATATTGTAACGATGTATCTTTTAACCAAAGAGTTCATGGAGGATTACCTGTGTTGGTATGTACATGGAGAACTATTTGTTTCTAATGAGAGCATGGTAGAAAGGATGGTTGGATCAACTTCTAGTGCTAGTAACGTGCATGAAGTTGGAAACGAGAACAGATACAGCAAGGTTTTTGATCTGTTGAAAGATTTTGACGAATCATTATGGGATGGCTACACGAATCATAGTAAATTATCAATCGTAGCACAAGTGTTCACCATCAAGTCAGATCACGGGTTGAGTGAAGCTGGTTATGACAAGATTATCGAATCGGCAAGAAGTATTTCCCTTGAAAGGAACAAGCTAAAAAAGAACTTCTATGTTGCAAAGTCTATGATGAAACCCTTTGGTTTAGGATATCATAAAATTAACATGTGCCCTAATTTTTACATGTTATATTACCTTGAAAATACTGAGGTGATCGAGTGCATGACATGGGGCATTCCTGTTATAAACCCAGAACTGGCAAGGGTCTTGTGGCATATAAAAAATTTAGATACTTCCTAATCATACTTAGACTGTAGAGGTTATTTATGTCACAAAGGACTGCTGAGTATATAACATGGCACTAATCACATCATGCGGTTAATGGAGTGGTGGTCATCCTTCTGACGGAGAAGCATGGAAACACTTTAACAGTGTACATCCTCACTTTTCAGCTGAATCAAGGAATGTATGTCTTGGGTTGTGTACAAATGAATTCAACCAATTCGGGTTATTTGCTGCTTTTTATTCTTGTTGGCCGATCATACTAACAGTTTATAACTTGCCATCGAGGATGTGTATGAGGTCGGAGTTCGTATTTTTATCTATGGTCATACTGACCATTAATTGATGAGTTGATACAGTTGTGGTCCTCTAGAGCTTTGATTTATGATATCTCAAGGAAATAAAATTTTGTTATAATAGTGGTCTTGATGTGGACTATCAATGATTTTCTAGCTTATGGAATGGTTTTTGGTTGGAGCACGCATGGAAAACTAGCATGTATATACTGTATAGAGAACAACAAGGCATTCACGTTAACAAATAGGGGTAAAGCTTCTTCTTCTTTTTTTACTGTTACCATTGTTTCTTGCCACCAAATCATAAGTATAGAAAGAATAAAAATGATTTCTTTGTCGGTAGAGTTGAAAAGAATATTGCACCCCCACGTCTTTCTAGTGAAGAATTGCATGATGTTTTGTCAGAGTACGATAACATTATGTTTTGTCTCCAGTCAGGTAAGTAGAAGTTTCTTGGTATTAGTTTGACCCATAATTGGGTAAATCGAAGTATCTTTTGAGAGCTTTCTTATTGGAAGACCAATCTGTTCCATCATAAGCTTGACATCATGCACATTGAAAAGAACATGTTTTAGAATATTTTCAACATTGTTATGGACGGGAAGGGGAAGACAAGGGATAACATCAAGACTAGATTGGATTTAGCATTATTTTGTAATCGTAAAAATATGAAGTTGGTTTATGATGGGTGACGGATCGCAAAACTAAGAGCAAGTTTTGTGTTAGAGAAAAACACATAACTATTATTCTACAAATGGCTTAAAAGTTTGCGTTTTCCCGATGGACATGCCTTGAGCATATTAAGACTAGTTAATACGAAGGAATGTAGATTATATGAAATAAAGACTATCATGTGTTTATGCAAACACTCATCCCATTAGCTTTTTGTGATTTGTTATCAAAGGAGATATAAGATGCACTCACAGAGATCAATCATTTCTTTAAAGATATATGCTCCAGCAAGTTGAATGTTGATTACATTGAAAGGCTTAAAACGAATATCGTCGAGACAATATGCAACCTTGAGATAATATTCCCTTCATCATTTTTTGACTTAATAGAGCATCTACCTGTACATTTACCATTTGAGGTAAAAGTTAAAGAACCGATCTAGTATAGAGGAATGTATCCATTCGAGAGGTTAGATTATAGTTGCTATGTAATTCATAATTAATTTTTTATTTTTTAATTGATAATTTTTTATTAATTATATATATGCAGGTGCTTGTTCAATCTTAAAAAAAAAAAAGATTAAGAACAAGGCATATGTTGAGGTGTCAATATATGAAGCCTATATTGTTGAGATCTCGATGTCAACATTTATCTCATACTATTTCAAACCTCATTTGAGAACGAGAATCAATCATGTTTCATGGTATGATGATGGTGGTAAAGTGTCTGCAAGTGGAAACTTGTCAATATTCTCCAATCCTGGACGACCTATACCTAAAAATGCCATAAAGAAAGATATTTGTTTGAAATAGAGTTCAAACAAGTACATAGTTATGTTATATTTAATTGTGATTAGCTGTAACGTTAATGATGTCTTGTTTTCGCAAAGTAATGCTAACAAGTTTATTATACATACACCCCTTCCTTCAGAAATGACCGATCGAGAGATAATTGGTTATCCCTTTTAAAAACCAAACCTAGGGGTCGTGTCAAAATTGTTCAGGATAAGAACGAAAATACAAGTGTAATAGATAGAGTCTTCCAAGCTAATGAGTTAGTTGAATCATATCGATTTGCTCTATCGATTGATTTAGAAGAAAATTTAAATTTTCATGTTTTTGATTATCGTCTTGTTGATGTTTTTGAGCTCTAATGGGCTAGAGAATGTTGACGAAGAAAACGATAACCACATTGAAAAGTGCGATGAAACTGATAACAATTCAATTGAGGACGAAGATGAAAATTATGACCAAAGGAGTTGTAAAGTCTTTTTTTTATAATGTAATATTATGGATGATATTTTGGGACATGAAATATTTATTTTATAATTGTTTGCTCTTATTATTGTGTTGTGCATGTTGTAAGTTTGCAATTCAAGCTTTTGTGCAAGAAGATAGACAGACAATACAAACAAAATTTGCAAAAGCTTGACACAACACTGACGGATAGACCAACGACCTGGGACTTGTTGGTATTTTACCAAGAGATGCAAAACAATTATAGTATCTCACCACATTCATCGATGGATGGACCAACAAAATGGTAACCGTCAGTATTTTACAAAGAGTTGCAAAAAAATTACAGCCCCTACCATAATCACCAATGCATTTACCAACGACATCACCAACGGATGACGCACATTCCAATGCATGCGACTATCAGACTGCCTGGTTGGTTGGCACATTTATCGACGGGCACGGAAAATCCAATATGCCTATGCTCTAATACATAGTAACCAATGGAATGTGAAAAATCTGGAGTGATTTTCAAAATTTTAGTGTGAATTTCAAAAAATACTGATTGAAATTACCAATGGAATTTAATGTCATTGCCCAAAAAAATATTATTCTATTTTCCATCTGTAAAACTGAAGTACAAAATTGACTCCCCTTTTATGGTTCATTTTTTCACGGCTCCTCTAATTTCTTCTCTTCTCCTCCCACCATAGATCATTTGAATTTTTCATTGTATTTTTATTGTTTTGATTGTAGTTTTCACATATTAAAAGGTTTGATTTATTTTAATTATGATTATTTTTTTGTGGTGTTCTTTATTTTGTGT
This sequence comes from Populus euphratica, assembly GCF_000495115.2. NCBI lineage: Eukaryota > Viridiplantae > Streptophyta > Magnoliopsida > Malpighiales > Salicaceae > Populus > Populus euphratica. The sequence continues at coordinate 3,929 of NW_011500797.1, read as the reverse complement.
ATTGTTTGTAGATAAAATCTTGAAATCAACATACCATTAAAGTAAACATTTTTCATTCCTAAAGTCTTTAGCTTTTTCTTTTTATTTGTTCAATTTATTTTATGGTTTGTATTGCCATAATAATTAAAAATTTTGTTAAATTTGAATTGTTGCTGCTGAATTTACCTTTAAAATGTGAATTGAAATATATAATTAAATTTAATTAGTTTATTTTAATTTTATTATATTATTTCTTGTTATGTTTTTTATTATTTTGATTAGTTTTAATTCTTATTTATGAATTTGTATAGATATTAGTTGAAAATATATAGATGTTGAATTTCTATAAATATTAGGTTGTATAGAGTTGATTTTGCACTATTTGTGTAATATCAATATTTGTAGTTATGAAAAGTATGGATAGTCTCTACAATAGAGAAGGTGTTGGTGAATTTTTTTAAATAATTGAATTTAGTTATTTAATTATTCGTATAAATTTGTGTAGATGTGTTGAATAAAAATTTAATTATATAATTAATTATATTGTAATAATTATTTGATAATTTAGTCTCTTTCAATTGTTATTGTTGAATTTTCCATGGAAATTGTAATTGAAAATGAAGAATTAAATTTCATTGTTTCATCTCAAATTTATTCTCTTATTGATTGTAATGTTTTTTTTTTATTATTTCCATTAATTTTAATTGTTATTTATGCATTTCTATAGATTTTAGTTGAAAATATATAGATGTTGAATTTCTATAGATGTTAGTTGAAAATATATAGATGTTAAGTTGTATATAAGATTTTCCAATGGAGTCAATTGGTTTGTGATTATTGTAAAGATTTACAAGTTTGAAAACTATGAGTAGTCTCCAGTATAATGGAAGTGCTACCGAATGTTTTTTAAAATAATCAAAGTTAATTATGTAATTAGTTGTATAAATTTGTATATATGTGTATAATGAAATCTACAACATGTTGTCAACAAACAGACGCAACTAATTATTTTAGCAGAGAGAAGGATGTATCCTTAGGTGCTGATCATGATAAGGCATCTATGCCAACTTGTGGTGCTGCCTCTTTTAGCATGATTTCACAATGTAGACGCAGTGTGCCTTCACAGTGGGGTTAAGTCACCCGCAAGTACCAGGTACAATGGAAGGATGACCTTTTAATGTCATTTTGTTTCGGTTTTAGTTTTTTTATACTTATAACACAATTTATGAACAACTAATTAATATTTTATTAATTTAATTTAATTCTAGGTTCATAACTATTAAGGTTGCCTGGATAATAATATTAACATTTAAATCATCGATGGAGATTATATTGTTTCAATGGAATTAGGTCAGTGAGGTCAATTCATTCGCCAGTACAAGGCACAATGGAAAGATGACCTTTTAATGTCAGTTTGTTTAGGTTTTAGTTTTTATTTATTTATACTTATAATATAATTTATGAACAACTAATTAATATTTTATTAATTTAATTTAATTCTAGGTACATAAACATTGAGGTTGCCTGGACAATAGCATCAGTGTTTAAATCATCAATGGAGATTCCATTATTTTAATGGAGTCATGCTTCCAGATATCTTGAGTGGAGACCTAATATCGATGCATGATTTCAATGATTTCAAGTAGGTGTTAATTATTTTTATTTTAAATGAATTGTTTATATACACAACATAAATTTGAGTAGGAGAGCGCAAACAATAATGTTATGAGCAGGGTATAGGAGAATCATGCGGCAATTATGTAACATCAAAAATAATATTTCTTTTTTATTTTATAATTTTATATTCTAAATTCTAATTTGTTACTATGGAAATAGGTTACATAATTTTTGGTATGAAACACAAAAAAGAAGAAGCAAAAAGATATGCAAGGGATCTTAGTCTTGAAGGATGGAATGAGTTACAATTTGACAGGAATTCAAACCATCATTCATCTCAGGGGGTATATGGACGACATATATTGAGCATGTGATGTCTGAGCAGTTCAAATGATGCTCACAATTTGGTGCCGATAACTAGAATCGACAAATTCATGATTCGATGACCACGCACACCGGTAGCTCCATCCCATTCAATACATATATATTATTAGTTAATTTGTTATTGCTTATAAATATATTTAACTTGCAACCTTTTTTTTCCTTATAGTCTACGTCTGTTGGACGTGAGCCGAGCCCAATGGAGCTATTTGTAAAGACGCACGAGCGGAGTCAAGACTGCCAAAAGAGGGTGCAACAGTTCATGGACAATCGTCGTGCTCAACACCTCATGGAATACTTATTCAATCATTTTATTTCATAAGTTATGGCCTTGGAACAACAATATGAACGACTCTGAACGGATGGCTAGGGGGAGAGATATGGGGACGATCCTTTAACCCATTCCAATTTCATTTCGGATTTGTTGATGGAGGTAGGATCGTCTAGTGGACCAAACAAAAATTGGATTTATAGGCTCTCTAACACTACAACTAAAAAATTACAGCAGCCTATAGTGTTTTAACCATTAAGAACTCTCCATGAGTATCGAACACCAAATCTAAGAAGTTTATGGCAATGAAACAATAATATGAACGACTCTTGACGGATTATGATTAGCTCCATCAAATGATCATGGAGATGAGATCAAAGATAAGTGATGATAAATGTACAACCTTTTTTTGGTCGTACGGTCCCGGAAACAACCAGCCTCCTCCTCCTTTAACTCCCTTGTTATTTTAGTTTAATTTTGTTTTTGAAACACATTAAATTTGTAATGAATATTTTGATGAATATTATTTAATATTATTTTTATATTTTTAATGTTAAATACAATTTTATTTGGTTAATTAGTTTTTTTATTATTAATAAATAATTTTTTAAAAATATTTTAGATACATACCGATGGCTTTCTAGATGGAACTAGGCCATTAGTATTTTACTGAGAATTGCAAAAAAATTACCACTCTTGCCACAATCACTGACTAATATATTTTTTTGGTGTTTACCGTTACTATTATCGACAAAAAATATCCACTAGTATTTTATAGAGAGTTTTGAAATATTTGCCGCCCATGCCACAATCACCGACGGTTATTCTGTCGGTGATTACCATTGAAAATATAGACGGAATTATTCTGTCGATAAAGTTCTTACGGGGATTTTTTTTTTGCATGTTTAGCCGTCTTTAAGATTGTCGGTGTTCTGTCGATGTTTGGTTTTTTTTTGTTAGATTTATTGACAGAACAAGGAATTACAATCAACCAATATTTTGATGGAATTATTTCGCCAGTAATGTCGTTGGTAAGAATTTTATCGACGAATTGCATACTTTACATTGACGGAATGAATTTGTTGGTAAAACTGTTTAATGGTGTAGTGTAATGAAGCATGAAATCAGACGTTAATCCTATTAGTTAGAGAATTAATGTTATCAAAAGCTGCCTATGAGACAGAAAAATAATATCAAGTGATTATTCTTTTAGGGCAAGAAAGTTAACAGGTGGGAAATAAATAAGCCACAACAAAGGAATTATTCATAATGAAACTAGTAGCAATGGCGAAAACAATTGTGAAAGTGAAATTTATTGTGATAGAATTTTATATTAAGAATTAAAAGGATTGTAATAAAAAATCTAATATGAAAAATTTAATTGATCATAATGATAAAATTTAATATGTAAAATGTAAATCAACCTTAAAGATAGGTCTAGATTACTAAATGTTAATGCAGTCACAATGACAAGGTATGATGCATTTTAAATTATGAATTACATATAATTCAAAACCATTGTTAATAAAGGATAATGGGTGAGCCATATATGACACCATGTAAATCAAAATAAATTAATAAAAAAACAATTTAATCATCGAAAATGGTGAAATATATCTTGGAATGAACAAATGAGAACTATGAACCAAAGTAACCACCATGAATGTTAGGGATATGATAT
>NW_011509133.1:0-560 GCF_000495115.2 Populus euphratica | reverse complement strand
CTAAGAAAAATAATTTTTTCAGTATCAATATCATAAGTATTTTAACGAGATAACAACTTTCATAATCTATTTTTATCCCATTTTCAACATGTTTTAAAAAATAAAAAATTTATAAAAAAAATATTTTCAATGAAATTTAGTCAATTTATAACACTTTCATTTATTTTATTGTTTGATGAGTTTTTATAAAATAATAATTAAAAAAAATAGGGAGTGAAAAGATGAGCAAAACACAAAGGGAGGCAAGATAATAAAGAATCAAAACAATATAATAAGAGATCAGATAAATATAAATAAAAAATCAAAGATTTAAGAATTATCAGAGATCTTCCAATTAATTGTTAGATTTTATTTTTTAGGCTTGTAAACACTATAAATACATTTTCCGTACAATTTCCATAATTTTAATTTCTTTTAAATTTTTCATGGTTTTAGACATTTTGAATATTTTATTTGATATGGTCAGACAAAAGAGAAAGGAAAAGGGAAAAGGGAAAAGGGAAGGGAATAAAGAAAATAAAAATAAAAGCAATGGAAGAGGAAAGGAAAAAAAAGAAAAA
>NW_011509129.1:0-560 GCF_000495115.2 Populus euphratica | reverse complement strand
GGCTGCGGGGATCACAGAAATGGCTACCACCATGCTACATGTGTACTTCTCGAAAGATGTATTTTTTTGTTGCTCAAAGAAAAAAATAATGTAGAGTTGGGATTTTCATGTGAAAAGAAGTATTCTCCGTGAGATACAAAACATGGAACGCTTGTTTGTATTGCTGTGAAACAGTGTTTTGTAATTTTTAAAAAATTTATTTTTGTTTAGAAATAATTATTTTTTATACTTTTATATTATTTTGATTAATTTTCTGATATTAAAAATAATTTTAAAAAATTAAAAAAATTAATTGTATATATTTTTAAATAAAAAATAATTGCTATCATATTCTTAAACATTATAATATACTTAAAGGGATGGTGTTATTTTCACCTTTTGAATTAATTGTTTGGTATTCTCTATACTTAAATTAATTTTATTATAATTTTATGATCTCATCTTTATTTAATTTTAAAAATAAGATCCTGAAACTATACCAGCAGTTTACATCTTCTAATAACGATAGGAAATATCCATAGCTGAAAAGAAAGAAAAAAGAGAGAGAGAGAGTAAGAAAA
>NW_011509238.1:0-541 GCF_000495115.2 Populus euphratica | reverse complement strand
GACCTCAACATGAAAGTTGTAGGCCTATATCTTATCTTTCCATCCATATAAAGTAGACCTGAACTCTAGATCTACTGCTTTAGATATGACCTAATTACCAAACAGTGTTATAGTTTGGACTACACTAGTATCTCTTTTCTAAGTTTGGCCATCTCTTTGTCCTTTCAATTTCAGTACTTAAACTCACCAATCAATCCTTTTATTTATGTGATAGGCATATATTTAAGATGAACATTTACCATAAATTATAGGTATCTTATATTATTAGATATGTTATTATTAAACAAGCTTTAGTTAAGTAGTTATTGATATTTCAAGTGCAAAATAATGATATGAAACCTTCATAAAGATGCACTTTTAAATACTTATCAATATACAAGTCCTAAAGCACTAGAAAGGTGTTTGGTGTTGCAGTTGTGGGTGTGGATATCTTAAAATGCAATTATAGAGTTTTTTATTAGATATAAACCATACTTTTTTATGCACGTGGGTCCCACTACAAAGTGAGGCTGAGCCTTAAGTTTTGAAAAGGAATTTCCAT
>NW_011509126.1:0-561 GCF_000495115.2 Populus euphratica | reverse complement strand
GTACCCGATTTTGGGGAACCATGTAAATTTGCTTATTTGTGTTTTATTTGTGTTTGCTTTCTGTCCAGTATGCGCAACAAATTGGTATCAAAGCATTAGGGAAGTTAGAACACTAAAAAAAAACATGTTTTTCAGCTTTCTGTTCAAAGTTGTAGAATTTTCAAAGTTCTCAGATCTTGATTTTGACCACCTGTAGAGATTTCTCTCGTTGATACGAGTTCGGCGATATAAAGATCATCAAAATTGAAGTTGAAACGAGCCCTGTAGAGCTCGCCGAAGTTTCGCCAGAAATCTGCTGGAAAAACCAGACAGTGCCGAAATTCTCACCTGAGAAGACAGCCACGTCATCCGATATGTTGGCATTGAGACACTATCCACATCATCAATAGAGGGTCCACAATGCCATGTCATTAGACACATCATCTAACCGTGGCAGAATATTCTCTTAACAGAATAAGAATATTCCGTTGACAGTAAGAGAATATTCATGTGACAGAATATTCTTTATTAGAGGCAGAATATTCCTTCCCTGAGTTAACTCAGTCACATTGGTCTTTTTTT
>NW_011509124.1:0-561 GCF_000495115.2 Populus euphratica | reverse complement strand
TTGAACTTAAAACAAAATCAAACTATAGTGTTTTTAATCAATTTTTTTCTTCTCATGTTGTTGAAACCTATCTCTTTGCCTGAGAAGTAATTAGTTTTTTTTTTGTTTTTTTAAAACCCTAAAAAACTCTAAATTGAACTCTAGGATGAACCCTAATATATATATTTATTTTTTTCTTTCTCAATATATCTTCAATTTGTTAGATTGTTTGAATGACAACCTCTTTGAATGCTTGGGTTGCTGGAGATAATGTCATGAGAGTAAATGAGATACGGATGTACAAAGGCATATCATGCGTGCAGACTTGTATCATCAATAGCTCCTCCGATACCGTGTTCCTCTTCCAAGACCTGGAAAGAGGCTCACCAAGATTGTGTGGATTTGGTGAGGTTATGGGTTTGCCCGTTTAGCACTGCAGCTGTCGTTATTTTTAAAGCAAACTGTAACTTGTAAATATTTGGTTAAAAAAAACAATTTATTATATATGAGTTTCATAATTCAAAACAGCAAATTACTGATTTTGCAGATAAAAAGTGGAACTATGCTTTACTGTTTAGACTC
>NW_011509447.1:0-499 GCF_000495115.2 Populus euphratica | reverse complement strand
CGGCATAATCACTAGCATCACATATTATTTCAAAAGGTAATGACCAATCGGGAGGTTGAATGATAGGAGCACAAGTAAGCAAGTTTTTAAGTTTAACAAAGGCTTCTTCACAATGTTCAGTCCATTCAAAAATAGTATCCTTTGTTAGAAGGTTACTTAAAGGCTTAGATATTACACTAAAATCTTTGATGAACCTTCTATAAAAACCAGTATGTCCTAGGAATGATCTAACATCTTTAAGAGATTTTGGTGTTGGCAAGTTTGCAATTAACTCGATTTTAGATTTGTCAACCTCAATTCCTTTTAATGAAACAATGTGACCAAGTACAATGCCGTTTGTTACCATAAAATGACATTTTTCCCAATTCAGCACAAGATTCTTCTCTTCACACCTGGTCAAAGCCTTTCCTAAGTTAGTCAAACAATCATCAAATGAATCGCCGAAAATAGAAAAATCATCCATGAAAATCTCAAGAAAATGTTCAACCATATCACTAAA
>NW_011509127.1:0-561 GCF_000495115.2 Populus euphratica | reverse complement strand
GAATAATCTAATAAAAAGTAAAATAATAAATTGACTTGTGATCTAGATAACTCAAGATTTATAGCAGATTGGATTTGAAAAGAAATTTGGGAAGTATTAATTCATTATGAAATGATAAAAAACACAAGTTAATCTGAAAATTTCTGGCAAACTTAGTTAAGATCGAGTAAAAAAATTATTGACTATTTTTCTTTATTTTTTCTTAAAATAGTGTGATCTTTACTTTTTTTATATAAAAAAAATTATTTTACTTGGGTTAACTTGAATTAACCCGCATAATAAGTAATCAGTACTTGTTTTGGATTGACTTCTAAAAAATAAGATGAAAATCTAAAATTTTAAATTAAATAGAAAAATTATACAAAAGAATTCAAATTAAGAATAAAAATCAAGAGAATGTGAACTGAACTTTAAAAAATAAAAAATCAAGATTATGGATACAAAAATAAAATTAAAAATAAATTAAATTTTAATAAAAAGATTGAGAATTAAAATTTAAAATTAAAATATTGAGGATTTAACCTTAAATATTATCAAACTTTGAATTGAATGATAAAATCA
>NW_011509123.1:0-561 GCF_000495115.2 Populus euphratica | reverse complement strand
TAATTTAAAATTTAAATTTAATTAAAATTTTCAAAAACCATCATATATCACTAATGATTTTTCAATTCGTTGGTAATTTTATTTGTAATATTTAATTTAAATTTTCAAGAAATGTTTTAGAAACTTACCATATAACACTGACGACTTTTTGATCCATTGATGATTTTGCATGCAAAGAACAATAACTAACAATATAATTAGAAGGTGAACATTTTCAAAGTTCTTTAGAAAATATAGAAGGAATTTTTCATAGGTGATTCTCTTTATAATTAACATGATGAATAATATTAACAGCTTATTAAAAATTTTATGATTCTGTCAGTAATTTTATTGGTATAAATGACACTTTATCATATTTTTTAGCTTTGTTTTAATTTTTTTTTAATTGTAGATGGAATATTTCTATTAATATTTCTGTTTGTGTTTATTAATTTTTTGATAGTGTATTTTCTCTATCTCAAAGGATTTTTTTCTTTTCTTATTGGCTTGACAATAGACTCTGCTTCTTACCTAAATAAGGCAGGCAATGCTTTAAAGTTGTAATCCTTAAATTCTGCAGCC
>NW_011509122.1:0-561 GCF_000495115.2 Populus euphratica | reverse complement strand
AATGCACAAATATATACACAGATATCAGTTATTGTGGGAAACTAAAAGAACCGACTTAAGTCACGGAGTATCATTAAACTGAAAGAACCGACTTAAGTCACGGAGTACCGTTATCCGCCATTTGACCGGGGTGAGAGAAACTAGCAAAAATCACTTAAAAAGAAACACAAAAACAATGTGAGAAAAAAAAATTAACCTTTATCTACAAGATCAATCCAACTAGTTGATTCATTTTTACTAGAAAAATTATTAAAGTAAACTTTCAAACGATCAACCTTTATCTACAAGATCATTCAAACCAGTTGATTCATTTTCAGTAGGAAAATTATCAAAGTAAGCTTTCAAACGATGTCCATTTTCCTTAAAAACACTGTCATTCATTGAATTCTCAATATCATAGGCCCCATAAGGATTGCTCCATCTTTATCTTAGCTCTCTAGGGAATGTATAGAATTGAGAATTATAAAACAAAACTTTTTGACCAGTATCAACTTTTTGACAATTTTCACAAGTTTTGCAGAATGCATGTGTGTCCTTGAACATGGTGGGCCAATAAAATTC
>NW_011509125.1:0-561 GCF_000495115.2 Populus euphratica | reverse complement strand
ATTTTTTTTAGTTAGTTTAATAAAAAAAATATTTATTTATTTATGCCTTTATCATAATTCATAAATAAACAATATGCATTTAAAGTAATTAAAGTTATACAATTTCAAGAATTTCTTATAATTAAAGAAGGTGGAGAAGACTTTAATTAAAGAAAGTGAAGAAGACCTATCTGATGCCTGCACTCGTGGTGTAGTTTTTTTTTGCTGGACATATATTGTAGCCTTTCTCTTGTACCAATATGTAAAATACACCACATACCATTTAATCCTCATTGAAATCCAAGTTTCAATTTTCATTTCAAATTCAATTCTCAAGGCAATAGTAAAGAAAAACAGGGTTTTCTTAGATACATCCATTCATATTTACATAATTATCAACACACTACTTGATTTATACATTTAATATTGTAATAAATTTTTTGATCATCAATTTAACCGTCTTCTCTCCTCAATTCTTTCAAGATTAGCCGAATATTCTTTATGAAAAGAAGCGTAAGTTTTTTTAAAAAAACCAGGCCTCGCGCTGACATTAAAAATTTCAATTAACACTACTAAACATAC